>NW_025746199.1:0-77500 GCF_021184085.1 Oncorhynchus gorbuscha | reverse complement strand
CTCTCTATTGTCCATGTTTCCTCCAGTCCTCAATGAATACCAACTCTCTATTGTCCATGTTTCCTCCAGTCCTCAATGAATACCAACTCTCTATTGTCCATGTTTCCTCCAGTCCTCAATGAATACCAACTCTCTATTGTCCATGTTTCCTCCAGTCCTCAATGAATACCAACTCTATTGTCCATGTTTCCTCCAGTCCTCAATGAATACCAACTCTCTATTGTCCATGTTTCCTCCAGTCCTCAATGAATACCAACTCTCTATTGTCCATGTTTCCTCCAGTCCTCAATGAATACCAACTCTATTGTCCATGTTTCCTCAAGTCCTCAATGAATACCAACTCTATTGTCCATGTTTCCTCCAGTCCTCAATGAATACCAACTCTATTGTCCATGTTTCCTCCAGTCCTCAATGAATACCAACTCTCTATTGTCCATGTTTCCTCCAGTCCTCAATGAATACCAACTCTCTATTGTCCATGTTTCCTCCAGTCCTCAATGAATACCAACTCTATTGTCCATGTTTCCTCAAGTCCTCAATGAATACCAACTCTATTGTCCATGTTTCCTCCAGTCCTCAATGAATACCAACTCTATTGTCCATGTTTCCTCCAGTCCTCAATGAATACCAACTCTCTATTGTCCATGTTTCCTCCAGTCCTCAATGAATACCAACTCTCTATTGTCCATGTTTCCTCCAGTCCTCAATGAATACCAACTCTATTGTCTATTGTTTCCCCATTCATTCGACAACAGAGTGGTAAGTAACTTGTCAACAGTATTGCCAACATTTGTAAAAGTACCACAACAGAACAGCAGCCCAGGGGCCCTGCCAGTCTAGTTGTTCTAAAAGTACCACAACAACACAGCAGCCCAGGGGCCCTGCCAGTCTTTCTAAAAGTACCACAACAGAACAGCAGCCCAGGGGCCCTGCCAGTCTAGTTGTTCTAAAAGTACCACAACAGAACAGCAGCCCAGGGGCCCGGCCAGTCTTTCTAAAAGTACCACAACAGAACAGCAGCCCAGGGGCCCGGCCAGTCTTTCTAAAAGTACCACAACAGAACAGCAGCCCAGGGGCCCGGCCAGTCTTTCTAAAAGTACCAGAACAGAACAGCAGCCCAGGGGCCCTGCCAGTCTAGTTGTTCTAAAAGTACCAGAACAACACAGCAGCCCAGGGGCCCTGCCAGTCTAGTTGTTCTAAAAGTACCAGAACAACACAGCAGCCCAGGGGCCCTGCCAGTCTTTCTAAAAGTACCAGAACAACACAGCAGCCCAGGGGCCCTGCCAGTCTTTCTAAAAGTACCAGAACACAGCAGCCCAGGGGCCCTGCCAGTCTTTCTAAAAGTACCAGAACACAGCAGCCCAGGGGCCCTGCCAGTCTTTCTAAAAAGGCCTCAGTCATTGATGACACTCCAGTCCTTTTAGGAGGCTATAGGGAGCAAATAATTTCCCATAAGACCCTGAGGACTGGCCAGCTGGCACAGACAGTAAACATGGCTGTGTCCCAAACAGCATCCTATTCACTATATCAAATGCATTACCCTTTGGGCCCTGGTCAAAAAAGTAGTGCACTATATTACAGAATAGGGCGCCATTGGGGAGGCATTATCATGTTGAACCAATGGAACACTCTAGTCCTGGCTAAAGGCCTAAACTAGAGTCATGTGAGGTGGTCACAGTGTGTTCTGGGACAGTCTGTGTGTGTGTGTGTGTGTGTATATGTGAGTTCTCGGGGCAGAGTAGTGTGTGTGTGTGTGTGTGTGTGTGTGTGTGTGTGTGTGTGTGTGTGTGTGTGTACGTGAGTTCTTGGGGCAGAGTAGTGTGTGTGTGTGTGTGTGTGTGTGTGTGTGTGTGTGTGTGTGTGTGTGTGTGTGTACGTGAGTTCTCGGGGCAGAGTAGTGTGTGTGTGTGTGTGTGTGTGTGTACGTGAGTTCTCGGGGCAGAGTAGTGTGTGTGTGTGTGTGTGTGTGTGTACGTGAGTTCTTGGGGCAGAGTAGTGTGTGTGTGTGTGTGTGTGTGTGTGTGTGTGTGTGTGTGTGTGTGTGTATACGTGAGTTCTCGGGGCAGAGTAGTGTGTGTGTGTGTGTGTGTGTATACGTGAGTTCTCGGGGCAGAGTAGTGTGTGTGTGTGTGTGTGTGTGTGTGTGTGTGTGTGTGTGTGTGTGTGTGTGTGTGTGTGTGTGTGTGTGTGTGTGTGTGAGTTCTCGGGGCAGAGTAGTGTGTGTGTGTTCAGTCACTTCAGTCATACCACTATGTAGACTACTCAGTCATATCACTATGGTATGTATGGTCACTATGTAGACTACTCAGTCATACCACTATGGTATGTATGGTCACTATGTAGACTACTCAGTCATATCACTATGGTATGTATGGTCACTATGTAGACTACTCAGTCATACCACTATGGTATGTATGGTCACTATGTAGACTACTCAGTCATACCACTATGGTATGTATGGTCACTATGTAGACTACTCAGTCATATCACTATGGTATGTATGGTCACTATGTAGACTACTCAGTCATATCACTATGGTATGTATGGTCACTATGTAGACTACTCAGTCATATCACTATGGTATGTATGGCCACTATGTAGACTACTCAGTCATACCACTATGGTATGTATGGTCACTATGTAGACTACTCAGTCATACCACTATGGTATGTATGGTCACTATGTAGACTACTCAGTCATACCACTATGGTATGTATGGTCACTATGTAGACTACTCAGTCATACCACTATGGTATGTATGGTCACTATGTAGACTACTCAGTCATACCACTATGGTATGTATGGTCACTATGTAGACTACTCAGTCATATCACTATGGTATGTATGGTCACTATGTAGACTACTCAGTCATACCACTATGGTATGTATGGTCACTATGTAGACTACTCAGTCATACCACTATGGTATGTATGGTCACTATGTAGACTACTCAGTCATATCACTATGGTATGTATGGTCACTATGTAGACTACTCAGTCATACCACTATGGTATGTATGGTCACTATGTAGACTACTCAGTCATATTACTATGGTATGTATGGTCACTATGTAGACTACTCAGTCATACCACTATGGTATGTATGGTCACTATGTAGACTACTCAGTCATACCACTATGGTATGTATGGCCACTATGTAGACTACTCAGTCATACCACTATGTAGACTACTCAGTCATACCACTATGGTATGTATGGCCACTATGTAGACTACTCAGTCATACCACTATGGTATGTATGGTCACTATGTAGACTACTCAGTCATACCACTATGGTATGTATGGTCACTATGTAGACTACTCAGTCATACCACTATGGTATGTATGGTCACTATGTAGACTACTCAGTCATACCACTATGGTATGTATGGTCACTATGTAGACTACTCAGTCATATCACTATGGTATGTATGGCCACTATGTAGACTACTCAGTCATACCACTATGTAGACTACTCAGTCATACCACTATGGTATGTATGGCCACTATGTAGACTACTCAGTCATACCACTATGGTATGTATGGTCACTATGTAGACTACTCAGTCATACCACTATGGTATGTATGGTCACTATGTAGACTACTCAGTCATACCACTATGGTATGTATGGTCACTATGTAGACTACTCAGTCATACCACTATGGTATGTATGGTCACTATGTAGACTACTCAGTCATATCACTATGGTATGTATGGTCACTATGTAGACTACTCAGTCATACCACTATGGTATGTATGGTCACTATGTAGACTACTCAGTCATACCACTATGGTATGTATGGTCACTATGTAGACTACTCAGTCATACCACTATGGTATGTATGGTCACTATGTAGACTACTCAGTCATACCACTATGGTATGTATGGTCACTATGTAGACTACTCAGTCATATCACTATGGTATGTATGGTCACTATGTAGACTACTCAGTCATATCACTATGTAGACTACTCAGTCATACCACTATGGTATGTATGGTCACTATGTAGACTACTCAGTCATATCACTATGGTATGTATGGTCACTATGTAGACTACTCAGTCATATCACTATGTAGACTACTCAGTCATACCACTATGGTATGTATGGTCACTATGTAGACTACTCAGTCATATCACTATGGTATGTATGGCCACTATGTAGACTACTCAGTCATATCACTATGGTATGTATGGCCACTATGTAGACTACTCAGTCATATCACTATGGTATGTATGGTCACTATGTAGACTACTCAGTCATATCACTATGGTATGTATGGTCACTATGTAGACTACTCAGTCATATCACTATGGTATGTATGGTCACTATGTAGACTACTCAGTCATACCACTATGGTATGTATGGTCACTATGTAGACTACTCAGTCATACCACTATGGTATGTATGGTCACTATGTAGACTACTCAGTCATATTACTATGGTATGTATGGTCACTATGTAGACTACTCAGTCATATCACTATGGTATGTATGGTCACTATGTAGACTACTCAGTCATACCACTATGGTATGTATGGTCACTATGTAGACTACTCAGTCATACCACTATGGTATGTATGGCCACTATGTAGACTACTCAGTCATACCACTATGGTATGTATGGTCACTATGTAGACTACTCAGTCATATCACTATGGTATGTACGGTTACTATGTAGACTACTCAGTCATATCACTATGGTATGTATGGTCACTATGTAGACTACTCAGACATACCACTATGGTATGTATGGTCACTATGTAGACTACTCAGACATATCACTATGTAGAATACTCAGTCATACCACTATGGTATGTATGGTCACTATGTAGACTACTCAGTCATACCACTATGGTATGTATGGTCACTATGTAGACTACTCAGTCATATCACTATGGTATGTATGGTCACTATGTAGACTACTCAGTCATATCACTATGGTATGTATGGTCACTATGTAGACTACTCAGTCATATCACTATGGTATGTATGGTCACTATGTAGACTACTCAGTCATACCACTATGGTATGTATGGTCACTATGTAGACTACTCAGTCATACCACTATGGTATGTATGGTCACTATGTAGACTACTCAGTCATATCACTATGGTATGTATGGCCACTATGTAGACTACTCAGTCATATCACTATGGTATGTATGGCCACTATGTAGACTACTCAGTCATACCACTATGGTATGTATGTATGGCCACTATGTAGACTACTCAGTCATACCACTATGGTATGTATGGCCACTATGTAGACTACTCAGTCATACCACTATGGTATGTATGTATGGCCACTATGTAGACTACTCAGTCATACCACTATGGTATGTATGGCCACTATGTAGACTACTCGGTCATACCACTATGGTATGTATGGCCACTATGTAGACTACTCAGTCATACCACTATGGTATGTATGGTCACTATGTAGACTACTCAGACATATCACTATGTAGACTACTCAGTCATATTACTATGGTATGTATGGTCACTATGTAGACTACTCAGTCATACCACTATGGTATGTATGGTCACTATGTAGACTACTCAGTCATATCACTATGTAGACTACTCAGTCATATCACTATGGTATGTATGGTCACTATGTAGACTACTCAGTCATATCACTATGGTATGTATGGTCACTATGTAGACTACTCGGTCATACCACTATGGTATGTACGGTTACTATGTAGACAACTACATAGAATGATAGCTGTTCTGATGGTAAAAGGTGACCAGATGACTCTTCCTGAAATACTAAACTGGGTGTTTTAAAGGCTTCTTGACTCCATTGTTCTGATACTGTAAGTGCACCGAGGCCAGTAAGTTAAAACCTCGACTACTTGAAGAGGGAAGCCAGCTCTACTCACAGTAAAACCCATTCCTACTTGGAGGGAAGCCAGCTCTACTCACAGTAAAACCCTCGCCTACTTGGAGGGAAGCCAGCTCTACTCACAGTAAAACCCTCTCCTACTTGGGAGGGAAGCCAGCTCTACTCACAGTAAAACCCTCTCCTACTTGGAGGGAAGCCAGATCTACTCACAGTAAAAAACCCTCTCCTCCTTGGAGGGAAGCCAGCTCTACTCACAGTATAACCCTCTCCTACTTGGAGGGAAGCCGGCTCTACTCACAGGAAAAGGAGGGCAAGGACTCATCTACTTGAAGAGGGAAAGCAGAAAGGGAAACCAAACCAGGATGTGACTCACTCCTAGAGAACTCTAAATAAAACAACAACATGGAGAAATAGTGGAAGCAGTAAACATTAATAAAACACTCCTTCCTCTTCTAAGAAAGAGAAAGGTTTATTTTCAAAGTGGTGAAAGCTCATGATTAAACCTCCTTACCAGTATCAACAGGGACCGAGTCATTTCAGAACAGCCAATCAGCTGCTAACAAAATGAGTTTGGGGAAACCGTTCTACTTCCCAAGGAGTATTGACTGCGTTCCAAATGATACCCTATTCCCTATATAATAGTAGTAGTAGTCTATAGTAGTACCACTATATAGGGAATAGGGCTCTGGTCTATAGTAGTACCACTATATAGGGAATAGGGCCCTGGTCTATAGTAGTACCACTATATAGGGAATAGGGCTCTGGTCTATAGTAGTACCACTATATAGAGAATAGGGCTCTGGTCTATAGTAGTACCACTATATAGGGAATAGGGCTCTGGTCTATAGTAGTACCACTATATAGGGAATAGGGCTCTGGTCTATAGTAGTACCACTATATAGGGAATAGGGCCCTGGTCTATAGTAGTACCACTATATAGGGAATAGGGCTCTGGTCTATAGTAGTACCACTATATAGAGAATAGGGCTCTGGTCTATAGTAGTACCACTATATAGGGAATAGGGCTCTGATCTATAGTAGTACCACTATATAGGGAATAGGGCTCTGGTCTATAGTAGTACCACTATATAGGGAATAGGGCTCTGGTCTATAGTAGTACCACTATATAGGGAATAGGGCTCTGATCTATAGTAGTACCAATATATAGGGAATAGGGCTCTGGTCTATAGTAGTACCACTATATAGGGAATAGGGCTCTGGTCTATAGTAGTACCACTATATAGGGAATGGGGCTCTGGTCTATAGTAGTACCACTATATAGGGAATAGGGCTCTGGTCTATAGTAGTACCACTATATAGGGAATAGGGCTCTGGTCTATAGTAGTACCACTATATAGGGAATAGGGCTCTGGTCTATAGTAGTACCACTATATAGGGAATAGGGCTCTGGTCTATAGTAGTACCACTATATAGGGAATAGGGCTCCATTTGAGAAGCAAACATTGTCTGGGCATCAATACAGGGTAGCAGTAACAAGTCGCCAAGCTCCCCACATTCTTCCCTCTAGTGTGTGGAGTCAGACAGAGCTGTCAGAGATACAGAAAACTATTGTGTTGTTGATCCAGTACAGGCAGGTGTTGCTGACCTAGATAAAGAGGCAGTCTTTCAGGGTGAACCACATTTCTCTCTTTACTTAAAAAACATCCTCTCCTGTTCACTGCATTAACCACCTGGACATCCTCTCCTGTTCACTGTAACCACCTGGACATCCTCTCCTGTTCACTGTATTAACCACCTGGACATCCTCTCCTGTTCACTCAGTCTGTATTAACCACCTGGACATCCTCTCCTGTTCACTCAGTCTGTATTAATCACCTGGACATCCTCTCCTGTTCACTGTATTAACCACCTGGACATCCTCTCCTGTTCACTGTATTAACCACCTGGACATCCTCTCCTGTTCTCTGCATTAACCACCTGGACATCCTCTCCTGTTCACTCAGTCTGTATTAACCACCTGGACATCCTCTCCTGTTCACTCAGTCTGTATTAACCACCTGGACATCCTCTCCTGTTCACTGTATTAACCACCTGGACATCCTCTCCTGTTCACTGTATTAACCACCTGGATATCCTCTCCTGTTCACTGTATTAACCACCTGGACATCCTCTCCTGTTCACTGTATTAACCACCTGGACATCCTCTCCTGTTCACTGTATTAACCACCTGGACATCCTCTCCTGTTCACTGTATTAACCACCTGGACAACCTCTCCTGTTCACTGTATTAACCACCTGGACATCCTCTCCTGTTCACTGCATTAATCACCTGGACATCCTATCCTGTTCACTGTATTAATCACCTGGACATCCTCTCCTGTTCACTCAGTCTGTATTAATCACCTGGACATCCTCTCCTGTTCACTGTATTAATCACCTGGACATCCTCTCCTGTTCACTGTATTAACCACCTGGACAACCTCTCCTGTTCACTGTATTAACCACCTGGACATCCTCTCCTGTTCACTGCATTAATCACCTGGACATCCTATCCTGTTCACTGTATTAACCACCTGGACATCCTCTCCTGTTCACTCAGTCTGTATTAATCACCTGGACATCCTCTCCTGTTCACTGTATTAATCACCTGGACATCCTCTCCTGTTCACTGTATTAACCACCTGGACATCCTCTCCTGTTCACTGCATTAACCACCTGGACATCCTCTCCTGTTCACTGTATTAATCACCTGGACATCCTCTCCTGTTCACTGTATTAACCACCTGGACATCCTCTCCTGTTCACTCAGTCTGTATTAATCACCTGGACATCCTCTCCTGTTCACTCAGTCTGTATTAATCACCTGGACATCCTCTCCTGTTCACTCAGTCTGTATTAATCACCTGGACATCCTCTCCTGTTCACTGTATTAACCACCTGGACATCCTCTCCTGTTCACTCAGTCTGTATTAACCACCTGGACATCCTCTCCTGTTCACTGTATTAACCACCTGGACATCCTCTCCTGTTCACTGTATTAACCACCTGGACATCCTCTCCTGTTCACTCAGTCTGTATTAATCACCTGGACATCCTCTCCTGTTCACTCAGTCTGTATTAATCACCTGGACATCCTCTCCTGTTCACTCAGTCTGTATTAATCACCTGGACATCCTCTCCTGTTCACTGTATTAACCACCTGGACATCCTCTCCTGTTCACTGTATTAACCACCTGGACATCCTCTCCTGTTCACTGTATTAACCACCTGGACATCCTCTCCTGTTCACTGTATTAACCACCTGGACATCCTCTCCTGTTCACTGTATTAACCACCTGGACATCCTCTCCTGTTCACTGTATTAACCACCTGGACATCCTCTCCTGTTCACTGTATTAACCACCTGGACATCCTCTCCTGTTCACTGTATTAATCACCTGGACATCCTCTCCTGTTCACTGTATTAATCACCTGGACATCCTCTCCTGTTCACTGTATTAATCACCTGGACATCCTCTCCTGTTCACTGTATTAACCACCTGGACATCCTCTCCTGTTCACTGTATTAACCACCTGGACATCCTCTCCTGTTCACTGTATTAACCACCTGGACATCCTCTCCTGTTCACTGTATTAACCACCTGGACATCCTCTCCTGTTCACTGCATTAACCACCTGGACATCCTCTCCTGTTCACTGTATTAATCACCTGGACATCCTCTCCTGTTCACTGTATTAACCACCTGGACATCCTCTCCTGTTCACTCAGTCTGTATTAACCACCTGGACATCCTCTCCTGTTCACTCAGTCTGTATTAACCACCTGGACATCCTCTCCTGTTCACTCAGTCTGTATTAACCACCTGGACATCCTCTCCTGTTCACTGTATTAACCACCTGGACATCCTCGCCTGTTCTCTGCATTAACCACCTGGACAAACTCTCCACAGGAACGTCTTTAACAAACAGGAAATGTCTACCCAAATCATTACCCTGCTGTCCAGAGTTTGATAGAACAGGGGCTAGAGCAGGGGTGTCAAAGTCAAATGGACGGAGGGCCAAATAAAAAATTTAGCTACAAGCCGAGGGCCGGACTGTTCGAATGTTCATTGAAAATTTTTTAAATGACGCATATAGTCTAGTGAACCTAATTGAACCTACTGAAAACCTAACAAATATATTCCAATATGATCAGATAAATAAAGCAATATTTTCTTATGGCTCTGTCAGTAATCTTTAATTTTCAACAGACACAAAAGACAAATTTCCTTTATATAAAAATCCCCATAACATGAACATTAAATGAAAGAAACCGGTATTCAAGGCACCATCAGTAGCCTATATTTTCTATTTTAGCAAAAGTGGGCTAAATTTACTTCAAAGAAAAAAACAATAATAGCAATTTTCTATCATCCACTCAACTGAAATATTTTTAAAATATAATTGGATTGAAATACAATAAAATAAAGTGCAAAAATCTATTAATCAAAAACAACACTTTGTTTAAGGAGAAGTAACATGCAGTGAAAACAAATATTAAACTTTAACTTTTAAACTTGAACTGAGTAAAAACTCTAAATATGTGATTGCACAGTAATGTTCACTTGTTTGAGGTTGAGGGTGATACTTGGTGGTGTCCCATCTTTTCCACAAGTTCATCAATGTTCGGGGTAAGGCTCTGAGCTGAGGAAATCCTCAGAATTGAGTGGAGGTGTTCAGCAGTAAGTCGACTTCTGTGTGATGTTTTGTTCAAGTTCATCAAAGAAAACAGTTGTTCACACAGGTATGTGCTGCCAAACATAGACAACGTTTGAGCAGCCTGGATGCGCAGCTGGGGCATTGTGTCGGGGAGGAAACGGGCGAACTCCGCAGCACCCACTGCCGCATATTTTGCCCTCAGTGCATCATTGCATTGGAGGTCAATCAACTCCATTTGGAGGTTTGGTGGTGAGCTTTCCACGTCAACAGCAAATGGGTTACCGAGCAGTTCCAACCTGCTTTTTTGTGCTTCAAAGTCAGCAAATCGGCGTCGAAAGTCAGCGGCAAGCATACCTATTTTATCAGCCAACTGTGCGCTCGGGAACGCACTGGTAGAGAGCTTCTCTTTCATGGTCTGGCAGCTGGGAAAGTGGCTCAAATTTTCTTTCCGCATCTGCGTCTCCCACAGAGTCAGTTTGGTTTTAAATGCCTTCACTGTACTGTACATATCAGAGATGACACGATCCCGACCCTGCAGCTGCAAGTTCATTGCATTCAGATGACTCGTAATGTCACACAGAAAAGCCATTTCACACAGAAACATTTCGTCTCGGAGTTGTGTTGTGTCTTTCCCTTTGCTGTCCAAGAACAGACAAATCTCCTCACGAAGCTCGAAACATCTTTGAAGCACCTTTCCCTGGCTTAGCCATCGCACCTCTGTGTGATAAGGCAAATCACCATGCTCCGTTTCTAACTCCGTCAGAAATGCCTTGAACTGGCGGTGATTCAAACCTTTGGCTCTGATAAAGTTAACTGTGCGCGTGATGATGCTCATTACATGCTCCATTTTCAAGGCTTTACCGCACAACGCTTCCTGGTGTATGATACAATGATAAGCTGTCAGCTCACCTGTCGCGTTTTCCTCTTGCATCTTTTCCCGTATCTTCCCCACCAGTCCGCTCCTGTGTCCACACATCGCAGGTGCTCCGTCGGTTGTCAAACCCACAAGTTTTTCCCAAGGCAGCTCCATCTCATTTACACATCTTGACACCTCTTCATACAAATCATGCCCCGTAGTTGTGCCATGCATAGGACGTAAAGCCAAAAACTCCTCTGTCACGCTTAGGCTGGAGTCCACTCCGCGGATGAAAATTGACAACTGGGCAATGTCAGAAATGTCGGTGCTCTCATCCACAGCCAAGGAATATGCAATGAAATCTTTTCCCTTTTTCACAAGCTGCTCTTTTAGATTGATGGACAACTGGTCTACTCTCTCGGCAATGGTGTTTCTGCTCAGACTCACATTTAAAAAGAGTTGCCTTTTTTCTGGGCAAACTTCGTCACAAACTTTAATCATGCAGTTTTTGATGAAATCCCCCTCCGTAAATGGCCGGGCTGATTTAGCGATCTCTTCTGCCAAAATAAAACTGGCCTTGACAGCAGCCTGGCCTTGTGATTTGGCTTTTTTGAACAGAGCCTGTCGAGATTTGAGGCCTCGTTTTAATTCCTCTGCCTTTTGTAGCCTTTGTTCCATGTCCATATTCTTGTTTTTGTCCGCGTGTTTCGTTTCATAATGTCGTCTCAGATTATACTCTTTCAGTACCGCCACACTTTCTCCACACAGAAGACACACAGGTTTTCCAGCTACCTCCGTGAACAAATACTCCGACTCCCACCTTGTTTGAAACCCCCGGTTCTCAGTGTCCACCTTCCGTTTTGCCATTTTTGATGGGTATCTGAAAGTTAATTTTACTGTGATGCTGACAACTGCTGTGCCAATAAATATTGAAATGAAGCAGCCTACTGCTCGGTGCGTCACCGTTGCATTGTGGGAAATGTAGTATTGGTGCGTGTAAAAGATCTGCGGGCTGCCGGCTTGCTGCGGTCTGCGGGCCGGTTCTAATAATAAATCAAGATCATCCCAGGGGCCGTAAAAAACCTTCTCGCGGGCCGGATGTGGCCCGCGGGCCTTGACTCTGACATATGTGGGCTAGAGGAATGTATCGCACGGCTAGTCAGACACATGACCTGTGAAAACAAATGCAATGTGCAACATCGGTTCACTAAACGGTTGGAGACCTATGACTGCAGAGGTTAGATTGACCCTCACACTTTAACCTGATGGACAATACAGTCACTTCCTGAGTCAGCTGGACTACAACTTCCTGAGTCAGCTGGACTACAACTGTACAGTCACTTCCTGAGTCAGCTGAACTACAACTGTACAGTCACTTCCTGAGTCAGCTGGACTACAACTGTACAGTCACTTCCTGAGTCAGCTGGACTACAACTGTCCAGTCACTTCCTGAGTCAGCTGGACTACAACTGTCCAGTCACTTCCTGAGTCAGCTGGACTACAACTTCCTGAGTCAGCGAGACTACAACTGTCCAGTCACTTCCTGAGTCAGCTGGACTACAACTGTCCAGTCACTTCCTGAGTCAGCTGGACTACAACTGTACAGTCACTTCCTGCTACAAATACAACATAATGACAATGCAGTAGGATACATCCAGCTCCATACTATAACCCTGTGGAACAGGGGGCCAGCTCCATACTATAACCCTGTGGAACAGGGGGCCAGCTCCATACTATAACCCTGTGGAACAGGGGGCCAGCTCCATACTATAACCCTGTGGAACAGGGGCCAGCTCCATACTATAACCCTGTGGAACAGGGGGCCAGCTCCATACTATAACCCCGTGGAACAGGGGCCAGCTCCATAATATAACCCTGTGGAACAGGGGGCCAGCTCCATACTATAACCCTGTGGAACAGGGGCCAGCTCCATACTATAACCCTGTGGAACAGGGGCCAGCTCCATACTATAACCCTGTGGAACAGTAGGGAACAGGGGGCCAGCTCCATACTATAACCCTGTGGAACAGGGGGCCAGCTCCATACTATAACCCTGTGGAACAGTAGGGAACAGGGGGCCAGCTCCATACTATAACCCTGTGGAACAGGGGACCAGCTCCATACTATAACCCTGTGGAACAGGGGGCCAGCTCCATACTATAACCCTGTGGAACAGGGGGCCAGCTCCATACTATAACCCTGTGGAACAGTAGGGAACAGGGGGCCAGCTCCATACTATAACCCTGTGGAACAGTAGGGAACAGGGGGCCAGCTCCATACTATAACCCTGTGGAACAGTAGGGAACAGGGGGCCAGCTCCATACTATAACCCTGTGGAACAGTAGGGAACAGGGGGCCAGCTCCATACTATAACCCTGTGGAACAGTAGGGAACAGGGGGCCAGCTCCATACTATAACCCTGTGGAACAGTAGGGAACAGGGGGCCAGCTCCATACTATAACCCTGTGGAACAGGGGACCAGCTCCATACTATAACCCTGTGGAACAGGGGGCCAGCTCCATACTATAACCCTGTGGAACAGGGGGCCAGCTCCATACTATAACCCTGTGGAACAGTAGGGAAAAGGGGGCCAGCTCCATACTATAACCCTGTGGAACAGGGGGCCAGCTCCATACTATAACCCTGTGGAACAGTAGGGAACAGGGGGCCAGCTCCATACTATAACCCTGTGGAACAGGGGACCAGCTCCATACTATAACCCTGTGGAACAGGGGGCCAGCTCCATACTATAACCCTGTGGAACAGGGGGCCAGCTCCATACTATAACCCTATGAAACAGTAGGGAACAGGGGGCCAGCTCCATACTATAACCCTGTGGAACAGGGGGTCAAGCTCCATACTATAACCCCGTGGAACAGGGGGCCAGCTCCATACTATAACCCCGTGGAACAGGGGGCCAGCTCCATACTATAACCCCGTGGAACAGGGGGCCAGCTCCATACTATAACCCCGTGGAACAGGGGGCCAGCTCCATACTATAACCCCGTGGAACAGGGGGCCAGCTCCATACTATAACCCTGTGGAACAGGGGGCCAGCTCCATACTATAACCCTGTGGAACAGGGGCCAGCTCCATACTATAACCCTGTGGAACAGGGGCCAGCTCCATACTATAACCCTGTGGAACAGGGGGCCAGCTCCATACTATAACCCTGTGGAACAGGGGCCAGCTCCATACTATAACCCTGTGGAACAGGGGGCCAGCTCCATACTATAACCCTGTGGAACAGGGGCCAGCTCCATACTATAACCCTGTGGAACAGGGGGCCAGCTCCATACTATAACCCTGTGGAACAGGGGCCAGCTCCATACTATAACCCTGTGGAACAGGGGGCCAGCTCCATACTATAACCCTGTGGAACAGGGGGCCAGCTCCATACTATAACCCTGTGGAACAGGGGGCCAGCTCCATACTATAACCCTGTGGAACAGGGGGCCAGCTCCATACTATAACCCTGTGGAACAGGGGGCCAAGCTCCATACTATAACCCTGTGGAACAGGGGGTCAGCTCCATACTATAACCCTGTGGAACAGGGGGCCAGCTCCATACTATAACCCTGTGGAACAGTAGGGAACAGGGGACCAGCTCCATACTATAACCCTGTGGAACAGTAGGGAACAGGGGACCAGCTCCATACTATAACCCTGTGGAACAGTAGGGAACAGGGGACCAGCTCCATACTATAACCCCGTGGAACAGTAGGGAACAGGGGGCCAGCTCCATACTATAACCCTGTGGAACAGGGGGCCAGCTCCATACTATAACCCCGTGGAACAGGAGACCAAGCTCCATACTATAACCCTGTGGAACAGGGGACCAAGCTCCATACTATAACCCCGTGGAACAGGGGGCCAGCTCCATACTATAACCCTGTGGAACAGGGGGCCAGCTCCATACTATAACCCTGTGGAACAGGGGGCCAGCTCCATACTATAACCCTGTGGAACAGTAGGGAACAGGGGACCAGCTCCATACTATAACCCCGTGGAACAGGGGACCAGCTCCATACTATAACCCTGTGGAACAGGGGACCAGCTCCATACTATAACCCTGTGGAACAGGGGGCCAGCTCCATACTATAACCCTGTGGAACAGGGGGCCAGCTCCATACTATAACCCTGTGGAACAGGGGGCCAGCTCCATACTATAACCCTATGAAACAGGGGGCCAGCTCCATACTATAACCCTGTGGAACAGTAGGGAACAGGGGGCCAGCTCCATACTATAACCCCGTGGAACAGGGGGCCAGCTCCATACTATAACCCTGTGGAACAGGGGACCAGCTCCATACTATAACCCTGTGGAACAGGGGGCAAGCTCCATACTATAACCCTGTGGAACAGGGGGCCAGCTCCATACTATAACCCTGTGGAACAGGGGGCCAAGCTCCATTCTATAACCCTGTGGAACAGGGGGCCAGCTCCATACTATAACCCTGTGGAACAGGGGCCAGCTCCATACTATAACCCTGTGGAACAGGGGGCCAGCTCCATACTATAACCCTGTGGAACAGTAGGGAACAGGGGACCAGCTCCATACTATAACCCTGTGGAACAGTAGGGAACAGGGGACCAGCTCCATACTATAACCCTGTGGAACAGGGGCCAGCTCCATACTATAACCCTGTGGAACAGGGGGCCAGCTCCATACTATAACCCTGTGGAACAGGGGGCCAGCTCCATACTATAACCCTGTGGAACAGGGGGCCAGCTCCATACTATAACCCTGTGGAACAGGGGGCCAGCTCCATACTATAACCCTGTGGAACAGGGGGCCAGCTCCATACTATAACCCTGTGGAACAGGGGGCCAGCTCCATACTATAACCCTGTGGAACAGTAGGGAACAGGGGACCAGCTCCATACTATAACCCTGTGGAACAGTAGGGAACAGGGGACCAGCTCCATACTATAACCCTGTGGAACAGGGGGCCAGCTCCATACTATAACCCTGTGGAACAGGGGGCCAGCTCCATACTATAACCCTGTGGAACAGGGGGCCAGCTCCATACTATAACCCTGTGGAACAGGGGGCCAGCTCCATACTATAACCCTGTGGAACAGGGGGCCAGATCCATACTATAACCCTGTGGAACAGGGGGCCAGCTCCATACTATAACCCTGTGGAACAGGGGGCCAGATCCATACTATAACCCTGTGGAACAGGGGCCAGCTCCATACTATAACCCTGTGGAACAGGGGCCAGCTCCATACTATAACCCTGTGGAACAGGGGCCAGCTCCATACTATAACCCTGTGGAACAGGGGCCAGCTCCATACTATAACCCTGTGGAACAGGGGGCCAGCTCCATACTATAACCCTGTGGAACAGGGGGCCAGCTCCATACTATAACCCTGTGGAACAGGGGCCAGCTCCATACTATAACCCTGTGGAACAGGGGGCCAGCTCCATACTATAACCCTGTGGAACAGGGGCCAGCTCCATACTATAACCCTGTGGAACAGGGGGCCAGCTCCATACTATAACCCTGTGGAACAGGGGCCAGCTCCATACTATAACCCTGTGGAACAGGGGACCAGCTCCATACTACAACCCTGTGGAACAGGGGCCAGCTCCATACTATAACCCTGTGGAACAGGGGACCAGCTCCATACTATAACCCTGTGGAACAGGGGACCAGCTCCATACTATAACCCTGTGGAACAGGGGGCCAGCTCCATACTATAACCCTGTGGAACAGGGGGCCAGCTCCATACTATAACCCTGTGGAACAGGGGGCCAGCTCCATACTATAACCCTGTGGAACAGGGGGCCAGCTCCATACTATAACCCTGTGGAACAGGGGCCAGATCCATACTATAACCCTGTGGAACAGGGGGCCAGCTCCATACTATAACCCTGTGGAACAGGGGCCAGCTCCATACTATAACCCTGTGGAACAGGGGGCCAGCTCCATACTATAACCCTGTGGAACAGGGGGCCAGCTCCATACTATAACCCTGTGGAACAGGGGCCCAGCTCCATACTATAACCCTGTGGAACAGGGGGCCAGCTCCATACTACAACCCTGTGGAACAGGGGGCCAGCTCCATACTATAACCCTGTGGAACAGTAGGGAACAGGGGACCAGCTCCATACTATAACCCTGTGGAACAGTAGGGAACAGGGGACCAGCTCCATACTATAACCCTGTGGAACAGTAGGGAACAGGGGACCAGCTCCATACTATAACCCTGTGGAACAGGGGGCCAGCTCCATACTATAACCCTGTGGAACAGGGGGCCAGCTCCATACTATAACCCTGTGGAACAGGGGGCCAGCTCCATACTATAACCCTGTGGAACAGGGGGCCAGCTCCATACTATAACCCTGTGGAACAGGGGGCCAAGCTCCATTCTATAACCCTGTGGAACAGGGGGCCAGCTCCATACTATAACCCTGTGGAACAGGGGGCCAGCTCCATACTATAACCCTGTGGAACAGGGGGGAACAGGGGCAGCTCCATACTATAACCCTGTGGAACAGTAGGGAACAGGGGACCAGCTCCATACTATAACCCTGTGGAACAGTAGGGAACAGGGGACCAGCTCCATACTATAACCCTGTGGAACAGGGGGCCAGCTCCATACTATAACCCTGTGGAACAGGGGCCAGCTCCATACTATAACCCTGTGGAACAGGGGGCCAGCTCCATACTATAACCCTGTGGAACAGGGGGCCAGATCCATACTATAACCCTGTGGAACAGGGGCCAGCTCCATACTATAACCCTGTGGAACAGGGGGCCAGCTCCATACTATAACCCTGTGGAACAGGGGGCCAGCTCCATACTATAACCCTGTGGAACAGGGGGCCAGCTCCATACTATAACCCTGTGGAACAGGGGGCCAGCTCCATACTATAACCCTGTGGAACAGGGGGCCAGCTCCATACTATAACCCTGTGGAACAGGGGGCCATACTATAACCCTGTGGAACAGGGGGCCAGCTCCATATAAACCCTGTGGAACAGGGGCCAGCTCCATACTATAACCCTGTGGAACAGGGGGCCAGCTCCATACTATAACCCTGTGGAACAGGGGGCCAAGCTCCATACTATAACCCTGTGGAACAGGGGACCAGCTCCATACTACAACCCTGTGGAACAGGGGGCCAGCTCCATACTATAACCCTGTGGAACAGGGGACCAGCTCCATACTATAACCCTGTGGAACAGGGGACCAGCTCCATACTATAACCCTGTGGAACAGGGGGCCAGCTCCATACTATAACCCTGTGGAACAGGGGCCAGCTCCATACTATAACCCTGTGGAACAGGGGACCAGCTCCATACTATAACCCTGTGGAACAGGGGGCCAGCTCCATACTATAACCCTGTGGAACAGGGGGCCAGCTCCATACTATAACCCTGTGGAACAGGGGGCCAGCTCCATACTATAACCCTGTGGAACAGGGGGCCAGCTCCATACTATAACCCTGTGGAACAGGGGGCCAGCTCCATACTATAACCCTGTGGAACAGGGGCCAGCTCCATACTATAACCCTGTGGAACAGGGGCCAGCTCCATACTATAACCCTGTGGAACAGGGGGCCAGCTCCATACTATAACCCTGTGGAACAGGGGAACAGGGGGCCAGCTCCATACTATAACCCTGTGGAACAGTAGGGAACAGGGGGCCAGCTCCATACTATAACCCTGTGGAACAGGGGCCAGCTCCATACTATAACCCTGTGGAACAGGGGCCAGCTCCATACTATAACCCTGTGGAACAGGGGGCCAGCTCCATACTATAACCCTGTGGAACAGGGGCCAGCTCCATACTATAACCCTGTGGAACAGGGGGCCAGCTCCATACTATAACCCTGTGGAACAGGGGCCAGCTCCATACTATAACCCTGTGGAACTATAACCCTGGGAACAGGGGGCCAGCTCCATACTATAACCCTGTGGAACAGGGGGCCAGCTCCATACTATAACCCTGTGGAACAGGGGCCAGCTCCATACTATAACCCTGTGGAACAGGGGGCCAGCTCCATACTATAACCCTGTGGAACAGGGGGCCAGCTCCATACTATAACCCTGTGGAACAGGGGGCCAGCTCCATACTATAACCCTGTGGAACAGGGGGCCAGCTCCATACTATAACCCTGTGGAACAGGGGGCCAGCTCCATACTATAACCCTGTGGAACAGGGGGCCAGCTCCATACTATAACCCTGTGGAACAGGGGGCCAGCTCCATACTATAACCCTGTGGAACAGGGGGCCAGCTCCATACTATAACCCTGTGGAACAGGGGGCCAGCTCCATACTATAACCCTGTGGAACAGGGGGCCAAGCTCCATTCTATAACCCTGTGGAACAGGGGGCCAGCTCCATACTATAACCCTGTGGAACAGGGGGCCAGCTCCATACTATAACCCTGTGGAACAGGGGGCCAGCTCCATACTATAACCCTGTGGAACAGGGGGCCAAGCTCCATTCTATAACCCTGTGGAACAGGGGGCCAGCTCCATACTATAACCCTGTGGAACAGGGGGCCAGCTCCATACTATAACCCTGTGGAACAGGGGGCCAAGCTCCATTCTATAACCCTGTGGAACAGGGGGCCAGCTCCATACTATAACCCTGTGGAACAGTAGGGAACAGGGGACCAGCTCCATACTATAACCCTGTGGAACAGTAGGGAACAGGGGACCAGCTCCATACTATAACCCTGTGGAACAGGGGGCCAGCTCCATACTATAACCCTGTGGAACAGGGGGCCAGCTCCATACTATAACCCTGTGGAACAGGGGGCCAGCTCCATACTATAACCCTGTGGAACAGGGGGCCAGCTCCATACTATAACCCTGTGGAACAGGGGGCCAGCTCCATACTATAACCCTGTGGAACAGGGGGCCAGCTCCATACTATAACCCTGTGGAACAGGGGGCCAAGCTCCATTCTATAACCCTGTGGAACAGGGGGCCAGCTCCATACTATAACCCTGTGGAACAGGGGGCCAGCTCCATACTATAACCCTGTGGAACAGGGGGCCAGCTCCATACTATAACCCTGTGGAACAGTAGGGAACAGGGGACCAGCTCCATACTATAACCCTGTGGAACAGTAGGGAACAGGGGGCCAGCTCCATACTATAACCCTGTGGAACAGGGGGCCAGCTCCATACTATAACCCTGTGGAACAGGGGGCCAGCTCCATACTATAACCCTGTGGAACAGGGGGCCAGCTCCATACTATAACCCTGTGGAACAGTAGGGAACAGGGGACCAGCTCCATACTATAACCCCGTGGAACAGGGGACCAGCTCCATACTATAACCCTGTGGAACAGGGGACCAGCTCCATACTATAACCCTGTGGAACAGGGGGCCAGCTCCATACTATAACCCTGTGGAACAGGGGGCCAGCTCCATACTATAACCCTGTGGAACAGTAGGGAACAGGGGGCCAGCTCCATACTATAACCCCGTGGAACAGGGGCCAGCTCCATACTATAACCCTGTGGAACAGGGGCCAGCTCCATACTATAACCCTGTGGAACAGGGGCCAGCTCCATACTATAACCCTGTGGAACAGGGGGCCAGCTCCATACTATAACCCTGTGGAACAGGGGGCCAGCTCCATACTATAACCCTGTGGAACAGGGGGCCAGCTCCATACTATAACCCTGTGGAACAGGGGGCCAGCTCCATACTATAACCCTGTGGAACAGGGGGCCAGCTCCATACTATAACCCTGTGGAACAGGGGGCCAGCTCCATACTATAACCCTGTGGAACAGGGGGCCAGCTCCATACTATAACCCTGTGGAACAGGGGGCCAGCTCCATACTATAACCCTGTGGAACAGGGGGCCAGCTCCATACTATAACCCTGTGGAACAGGGGCCAGCTCCATACTATAACCCTGTGGAACAGGGGGCCAGCTCCATACTATAACCCTGTGGAACAGGGGGCCAGCTCCATACTATAACCCTGTGGAACAGGGGGCCAGCTCCATACTATAACCCTGTGGAACAGGGGGCCAGCTCCATACTATAACCCTGTGGAACAGGGGGCCAAGCTCCATTCTATAACCCTGTGGAACAGGGGGCCAGCTCCATACTATAACCCTGTGGAACAGGGGGCCAGCTCCATACTATAACCCTGTGGAACAGTAGGGAACAGGGGACCAGCTCCATACTATAACCCTGTGGAACAGTAGGGAACAGGGGACCAGCTCCATACTATAACCCTGTGGAACAGTAGGGAACAGGGGACCAGCTCCATACTATAACCCTGTGGAACAGGGGGCCAGCTCCATACTATAACCCTGTGGAACAGGGGGCAAGCTCCATACTATAACCCTGTGGAACAGGGGGCCAGCTCCATACTATAACCCTGTGGAACAGGGGGCCAAGCTCCATTCTATAACCCTGTGGAACAGGGGGCCAGCTCCATACTATAACCCTGTGGAACAGGGGGCCAGCTCCATACTATAACCCTGTGGAACAGGGGGCCAGCTCCATACTATAACCCTGTGGAACAGTAGGGAACAGGGGACCAGCTCCATACTATAACCCTGTGGAACAGTAGGGAACAGGGGGCCAGCTCCATACTATAACCCTGTGGAACAGGGGGCCAGCTCCATACTATAACCCTGTGGAACAGGGGGCCAGCTCCATACTATAACCCTGTGGAACAGGGGACCAGCTTCATACTATAATATAACCCTGTGGAACAGGGGACCAGCTTCATACTATAATATAACCCTGTGGAACAGTAGGAAACCGACTGTCAGGAGCTACAGGCCTGGACAAGTCAGGAGGAGTTATACTAAACTACAGTACACACAAAGCCACTAAGAAGTAGGAAATGAATAATTACATGTCAGCATCTCGCCCACTCTGTCACAGCTACAAGGTATAATGACCTAGCATCTGGCCCACTCTGTCACAGCTCCAAGGTATAATGACCTAGCATCTGGCCCACTCTGTCACAGCTACAAGGTATAATGACTTAGCATCTGGCCCACTCTGTCACAGCTCCAAGGTATAATGACCTAGCATCTGGCCCACTCTGTCACAGCTCCAAGGTATAATGACTTAGCATCTGGCCCACTCTGTCACAGCTCCAAGGTATAATGACTTAGCATCTGGCCCACTCTGTCACAGCTCCAAGGTATAATGACTTAGCATCTGGCCCACTCTGTCACAGCTACAAGGTATAATGACTTAGCATCTGGCCCACTCTGTCACAGCTCCAAGGTATAATGACTTAGCATCTGGCCCACTCTGTCACAGCTCCAAGGTATAATGACTTAGCATCTGGCCCACTCTGTCACAGCTCCAAGGTATAATGACTTAGCATCTGGCCCACTCTGTCACAGCTACAAGGTATAATGACTTAGCATCTGGCCCACTCTGTCACAGCTACAAGGTATAATGACTTAGCATCTGGCCCACACACACACACACACACGTGTTACGGACCAGTCCAGAACCACTGGTATATACACACACACACACACACGTGTTCCGGACCAGTCCAGAACCACTGGTATACACACACACACACACACGTGTTCCGG
This sequence comes from Oncorhynchus gorbuscha, assembly GCF_021184085.1. Classification (NCBI taxonomy): domain Eukaryota; kingdom Metazoa; phylum Chordata; class Actinopteri; order Salmoniformes; family Salmonidae; genus Oncorhynchus; species Oncorhynchus gorbuscha. The sequence goes on along the minus strand of NW_025746199.1, from coordinate 54,586 downwards.
ACCAGTCCAGAACCACCGGTATACACACACACACACACGTGTTCCGGACCAGTCCAGAACCACCGGTATACGTGTTTGAAGACTGTCGGCCTGCTGAGCTGAAGCCTCGACATTCTCTCAGAGAGCTGACACAAGGCCTGCTGAGCTGAAGCCTCGACATTCTCTCAGAGAGCTGACACAAGGCCTGCTGAGCTGAAGCCTCGACATTCTCTCAGAGAGCTGATACAAGGCCTGCTGAGCTGAATCCTCAGTCTTTAGGTCTCAGGCAAGGTTTCTCATCAAACAAGCAATGTTTTTTTTCCCCTGCACCACAAGGAAATATAGCCTAGCTCAACTTCAGCATCACAGTTCGTACGGAGGTGGAACATTTAAAACTGGACATAAGTGTTTTTTTTAAAGGACTATGTAATTATACGGCCATCAGCTGCACCTATTACAATAAACTGCAGCAGTAGGCAGAACATTAGACGTCCCTGGTTGGAAACACGGGTGGATTCATGAAAAGGGGAAGATCTGAGTCGGGGGGGTTTAGAAGGAAGGAAAACTCCAGAAGAATCCAAATCGGAGCCAGTTAAAACACTACTGCCTTGGACGGGCATTACCCACAATGCACTTGGAAAATAAAACAGTTTTACGCCTGGAGTGGAAAAGAGGAGTTAAGAGGAGTGTGATGATGTCAGCGCCGCGGTGACAAATGGAGAGGTACATCTCATAGAGACCAATGGAAGCTTCTGGAAGGATCCCAAATGGAGAGTTACATCTCATAGAGACCAATGGAAGCATCTGGAAGGATCCCAAATGGAGAGTTACATCTCATAGAGACCAATGGAAGCTTCTGGAAGGATCCCAACTAGAGAGTTACATCTCATAGAGACCAATGGAAGCTTCTGGAAGGATCCCAACTAGAGAGGTACATCTCAGAGAGACCAATGGAAGCTACTGGAAGGATCCCAAATGGAGAGTTACATCTCAGAGATCAATGGAAGCTACTGGAAGGATCCCGAATGGAGAGTTACACCTCATAGAGGTCAATGGAAGCTTCCGGAAGGATCCCAACTGGAGATCCTGGAAGGAGCCACTGGAAGGAGGCCACGGTGGCTGGGTCCATTATAGGCGAGATGGGAAATACACACTGCTACCCCCCCCCAGAGTCAAATACACACTGCTACCCCCTCCCCCCCCAGAGTCAAATACACACTGCTACCCCCCCAGAGTCAAATACACACTGCTACTCCCCCCCCCCCCAGAGTCAAATACACACTGCAACCCCCCCCCCCCAGAGTCAAATACACACTGCTACCCCCCCCCCCCAGAGTCAAATACACACTGCTACCCCCCCCAGAGTCAAATACACACTGCTACCCCCCCCCCCCCAGAGTCAAATACACACTGCTACCCCCCCCCAGAGTCAAATACACACTGCTACCCCCCCAGAGTCAAATACACACTGCTACCCCCCCCCAGAGTCAAATACACACTGCTACTCTTCCCTCATAAACCCTTAATAAGGTGTATATAGATGGTTGAGAAACCACTCATAACAAACACCTTGCTGTTAAGCATCTATGAAGTAGTGCTTTTGAAGCATTTAGGACGGCCTCATGAACGTTCTAGAAAGCCTTCATGATATGGACTTTGTTTCAAGTGGGACGGAGGGATGGAAAACGAGGAGCGGGATCTTACCTAGAATGGAGTGGACTCTGACAGATAGCTGAGTTCTCAGGATCAGGATGGGCTTCTTCCCTCTACTGTGGAGAGAGAGAGAGAATACTTTAGTGAATAAAGGAGAGATAATACTTTAATTAATAGAGGAGAGAGAGGAGGAGAGAGAATACTTTAATTAACAGAGGAGAGAGAGGAGGAGAGAGAATACTTTAATTAATAGAGGAGAGAGAGAGAAGAGAGAGAATACTTTAATTAACAGAGGAGAGAGAGGAGGAGAGAGAATACTTTAATTAATAGAGGAGAGAGAGAGGAGGAGAGAGAAAATATTTTAATTAACAGAGGAGAGAGAGGAGGAGAGAGAGAATACTTTAATTAACAGAGAGAGGAGGAGAGAGAATACTTTAATTAATAGAGGAGAGAGAGAGAGGAGAGAGAGAGAAGGCTAGTCGGACCTTAGAGGTGACAGTATCAGTTAGTCAATAACATCAGGTCATAGGGAGAAATATCTATGGAGAGGACGTGGCTCAATACGGTCTACTGCCAGGGGAACGGTGCCTGAAACAGAGGACGTGGCTCAATACGGCCTACTGCCAGGGGAACGAGCACAGAGGACGTGGCTCAATACGGCCTACTGCCAGGGAAACGGAGCACAGAGGACGTGGCTCAATACGGCCTACTGCCAGGGAAACGGAGCACAGAGGACGTGGCTCAATACATCCTACTGCCAGGGAAACAGAGCACAGAGGACGTGGCTCAATACATCCTACTGCCAGGGGACGTGGCTCAATACATCCTACTGCCAGGGGAACAGAGCACAGAGGACGTGGCTCAATACATCCTACTGCCAGGGTAACGGAGCCTGAAACAGAGGACGTGGCTCAATACATCCTACTGCCAGGGGAACAGAGCACAGAGGACGTGGCTCAATACATCCTACTGCCAGGGAAACAGAGCACAGAGGACGTGGCTCAATACATCCTACTGCCAGGGTAACGGAGCCTGAAACAGAGGACGTGGCTCAATACATCCTACTGCCAGGGAAACAGAGCACAGAGGACGTGGCTCACTACATCCTACTGCCAGGGGAACGGAGCCCAGAGGCTCAATACATCCTACTGCCAGGGGAACGGAGCACAGAGGACGTGGCTCAATACGGCCTACTGCCAGGGGAACGGAGCCTGAAACAGAGGACGTGGCTCAATACGGCCTACTGCCAGGGGAACGGAGCCTGAAACAGAGGACGTGGCTCAATACGGCCTACTGCCAGGGGAACGGAGCACAGAGGACGTGGCTCAATACGGCCTACTGCCAGGGGAACAGAGCAGAGGACGTGGCTCAATACGGCCTACTGCCAGGGGAACAGAGCACAGAGGCTCAATACATCCTACTGCCAGGGGAACAGAGCCCAGAGGCTCAATACATCCTACTGCCAGGGGAACAGAGCCCAGAGGCTCAATACATCCTACTGCCAGGGGAACAGAGCCCAGAGGCTCAATACATCCTACTGCCAGGGGAACAGAGCCCAGAGGCTCAATACATCCTACTGCCAGGGGAACAGAGCCCAGAGGCTCAATACATCCTACTGCCAGGGGAACAGAGCCCAGAGGCTCAATACATCCTACTGCCAGGGGAACAGAGCACAGAGGACGTGGCTCAATACATCCTACTGCGAGGGGAACAGAGCACAGAGGACGTGGCTCAATACGGCCTACTGCCAGGGGAACGGAGCCTGAAACAGAGGACGTGGCTCAATACATCCTACTGCCAGGGGAACAGAGCACAGAGGCTCAATACATCCTACTGCCAGGGGAACGGAGCCTGAAACAGAGGACGTGGCTCAATACGGCCTACTGCCAGGGGAACAGAGCACAGAGGACGAGGCTCAATTTGTCCTACTGCCAGGGGAACAGAGCACAGAGGACGTGGCTCAATACATCCTACTGCCAGGGGAACAGAGCACAGAGGACGTGGCTCAATACATCCTACTGCCAGGGGAACAGAGCACAGAGGACGTGGCTCAATACATCCTACTGCCAGGGGAACAGAGCACAGAGGACGTGGCTCAATACATCCTACTGCCAGGGGAACAGAGCACAGAGGACGTGGCTCAATACATCCTACTGCCAGGGGAACGGAGCCTGAAACAGAGGACGTGGCTCAATACATCCTACTGCCAGGGGAACAGAGCACAGAGGACGTGGCTCAATACATCCTACTGCCAGGGGAACAGAGCCCAGAGGCTCAATACATCCTACTGCCAGGGGAACAGAGCACAGAGGCTCAATACATCCTACTGCCAGGGGAACGGAGCCTGAAACAGAGGACGTGGCTCAATACGGCCTACTGCCAGGGGAACGGAGCACAGAGGACGAGGCTCAATACGTCCTACTGCCAGGGGAACAGAGCACGTGGCTCAATAAATCCTACTGCCAGGAGAACGGAGCCCAGAGGACGTGGCTCAATACGGCCTACTGCCAGGGGAACAGAGCACAGAGGACGTGGCTCAATACGGCCTACTGCCAGGGGAACAGAGCACAGAGGACGTGGCTCAATACGGCCTACTGCCAGGGGAACAGAGCACAGAGGACGTGGCTCAATACGGCCTACTGACAGGAAGCACAGACTGCGTTATGCATCATGTCAGTTCATTTTCCGTTCTAAGAGCAAACCATTCCACATAGTAACGTGGCTGGAGAGGTTCACGGAGTTGAGATTCTCCTCTGTCTGAGTGCTGGAGAGGTTCACGGAGTTGAGATTCTCCTCTGTCTGAGTGCTGACACAGACGGGGCTAGACTGTAGATATCTCCTGCTACCCAGAGTGCTGGGCTAGACTGTAGATATCTCCTGCTACCCAGAGTGCTGGGCTAGACTGTAGATATCTCCTGCTACCCAGAGTGCTGGGCTAGACTGTAGATATCTCCTGCTACCCAGAGTGCTGGGCTAGACTGTAGATATCTCCTGCTACCCAGAGTGCTGGGCTAGACTGTAGATATCTCCTGCTACCCAGAGTGCTGGGCTAGACTGTAGATATCTCCTGCTACCCAGAGTGCTGGGCTAGACTGTAGATATCTCCTGCTACCCAGAGTTTTGGGCTAGACTGTAGATATCTCCTGCTACCCAGAGTGCTGACACAGACGGAGCTAGACTGTAGATATCTCCTGCTACCCTACTGCCATCCCAATAAACACAACAATGGCCTGGCTGTGATGGCTGGTCCAGCAGGGATTATATACTATGGAAGATTCTGGAGGAGAGCAGAGGAGAAGAGCAGAGAGGTATGGAGACTATGCTGTGTCAGGGTGTGTGTGTGTGTGTGTGTGTATCAGGGTGTGTAAGTACTCTTCAAATCTTATCAAATATACAAGCTGACCCACTCACATGACAATTAGCACCCTGCCGTTATCCAGCTCCTTCAAATGACTCTCCTCCTCCTCCTCCTCCTCCTCCTCCTCCTCCTCCTCCTCCTCCTCCTCCTCCTCCTCCTCCTCCTCAGTATTTCAGCTGTGTGACCACACACTGTTCCACACATCGTGCCCCACCCTCCCCTCCCTCCCCAGTATTTCAACGTGCCCTTGTCCCAGCTCTCCTGTGATCTCCATGTTCATAAGACCAGTTACCCAGGAGTGTGTTACAAATGGCATCCTATGCCCTAAACAGTGTACTACTTGTGGCCAGAGGCCTAAAGGCCCCCGGGTCTAAAGTAGTGGATTATAAAAAGGGAGAAAGGGCTGGCATTTGGGAGGCTGACAACAACATAGAACCACTGGGACATGTTACCCGAACAGGGGAAACCTGCTTCCAAATCAAACACACTACAGATGTCTGATCGTGACGTTTTCCTCTCAGAGTCGGTTCGGTCATTTTAGGAGGCCTGTAGGTCTCTCCCATTCATGTTGTCAGCCTGCTGCTGCTTCTAGACTGAGGTGATGTAGCTGCTGCTTCTAGACTGAGGTGATGCTGCTGCTGCTTCTAGCCTGAGGTGATGCTGCTGCTGCTTCTAGCCTGAGGTGATGTAGCTGCTGCTGCTTCTAGCCTGAGGTGATGTAGCTGCTGCTGCTTCTAGCCTGAGGTGATGTAGCTGCTGCTGCTTCTAGCCTGAGGTGATGTAGCTGCTGCTGCTTCTAGCCTGAGGTGATGTAGCTGCTGCTGCTTCTAGCCTGAGGTGATGTAGCTGCTGCTGCTTCTAGACTGAGGTGATGTTGCTGCTGCTGCTTCTAGACTGAGGTGATGTAGCTGCTGCTGCTTCTAGCCTGAGGTGATGTAGCTGCTGCTGCTTCTAGCCTGAGGTGATGTAGCTGCTGCTGCTTCTAGACTGAGGTGATGTAGCTGCTGCTGCTTCTAGACTGAGGTGATGTAGCTGCTGCTGCTGCTAGACTGAGGTGATGTAGCTGCTGCTGCTGCTGCTGCTTCTAGCCTGAGGTGATGTAGCTGCTGCTGCTGCTGCTTCTAGCCTGAGGTGATGTAGCTGCTGCTGCTGCTGCTTCTAGCCTGAGGTGATGTAGCTGCTGCTGCTTCTAGCCTGAGGTGATGTAGCTGCTGCTGCTTCTAGCCTGAGGTGATGTAGCTGCTGCTGCTGCTGCTTCTAGCCTGAGGTGATGTAGCTGCTGCTGCTGCTAGACTGAGGTGATGTAGCTGCTGCTGCTGCTAGACTGAGGTGATGTAGCTGCTGCTGCTTCTAGCCTGAGGTGATGTAGCTGCTGCTGCTGCTGCTGCTTCTAGCCTGAGGTGATGTAGCTGCTGCTGCTTCTAGACTGAGGTGATGTAGCTGCTGCTGCTTCTAGCCTGAGGTGATGTAGCTGCTGCTGCTTCTAGACTGAGGTGATGTAGCTGCTGCTGCTTCTAGCCTGAAGTGATGTAGCTGCTGCTGCTGCTGCTTCTAGCCTGAGGTGATGTAGCTGCTGCTGCTGCTAGACTGAGGTGATGTAGCTGCTGCTGCTGCTAGACTGAGGTGATGTAGCTGCTGCTGCTGCTAGACTGAGGTGATGTAGCTGCTGCTGCTGCTTCTAGACTGAGGTGATGTAGCTGCTGCTTCTAGACTGAGGTGATGTAGCTGCTGCTTCTAGACTGAGGTGATGTAGCTGCTGCTGCTGCTTCTAGACTGAGGTGATGTAGCTGCTGCTGCTGCTTCTAGACTGAGGTGATGTAGCTGCTGCTGCTGCTTCTAGACTGAGGTGATGTAGCTGCTGCTGCTGCTTCTAGACTGAGGTGATGTAGCTGCTGCTGCTGCTTCTAGACTGAGGTGATGTAGCTGCTGCTGCTGCTTCTAGACTGAGGTGATGTAGCTGCTGCTGCTGCTTCTAGACTGAGGTGATGTAGCTGCTGCTGCTGCTTCTAGACTGAGGTGATGTAGCTGCTGCTGCTAGACTGAGGTGATGTAGCTGCTGCTGCTGCTTCTAGACTGAGGTGATGTAGCTGCTGCTTCTAGACTGAGGTGATGTAGCTGCTGCTGCTAGACTGAGGTGATGTAGCTGCTGCTTCTAGACTGAGGTGATGTAGCTGCTGCTGCTGCTTCTAGACTGAGGTGATGTAGCTGCTGCTGCTGCTTCTAGACTGAGGTGATGTAGCTGCTGCTGCTGCTTCTAGACTGAGGTGATGTAGCTGCTGCTTCTAGAATGAGGTGATGTAGCTGCTGCTGCTGCTTCTATACTGAGGTGATGTAGCTGCTGCTGCTGCTTCTAGACTGAGGGGATGTAGCTGCTGCTTCTAGACTGAGGGGATGTAGCTGCTGCTGCTGCTTCTAGAATGAGGTGATGTAGCTGCTGCTGCTTTAGACTGTGGTGATGTAGCTGCTGCTGCTGCTTCTAGAATGAGGAGATGTAGCTGCTGCTGCTGCTTCTAGACTGAGGTGATGTAGCTGCTGCTGCTGCTTCTAGAATGAGGAGATGTAGCTGCTGCTTCTAGACTGAGGTGATGTAGCTGCTGCTTCTAGACTGAGGTGATGTAGCTGCTGCTTCTAGACTGAGGTGATGTAGCTGCTGCTTCTAGACTGAGGTGATGTAGCTGCTGCTTCTAGACTGAGGTGATGTAGCTGCTGCTTCCAGACTGCGGTGATGTAGCTGCTGCTTCCAGACTGAGGTGATGTAGCTGCTGCTTCTAGACTGAGGTGATGTAGCTGCTGCTTCCAGACTGAGGTGATGTAGCTGCTGCTTCTAGACTGAGGTGATGTAGCTGCTGCTTCTAGACTGAGGTGATGTAGCTGCTGCTTCTAGACTGAGGTGATGTAGCTGCTGCTTCTAGACTGAGGTGATGTAGCTGCTGCTTCTAGACTGAGGTGATGTAGCTGCTGCTTCTAGACTGGGGAGATGTAGCTGCTGCTTCTAGACTGGGGAGATGTAGCTGCTGCTTCTAGACTGAGGAGATGTAGCTGCTGCTTCTAGACTGCGGTGATGTAGATGTGAATGATCCAGGCCCCGCCTTTTGCGGAGGGGGGAAGAGAATGTCACTGTCACAGGGAACAGCGGGACAAAACACCTCTTTGTCAACATCCCAAATAGCACCTTATTCCCATAGGGCTCTAGCAAAAGGTAGTGTACTGTATAGAGAAGAGGGTGCTATGTGGGATGCAGACAGCGTCATGTGATCTAGAGAGGAAAGACAGAATGCTTTGTGAGGTCAAATCAGATTCAAATCAGATTCAGGCACAAGTTAATGAATGGGGCCCATAGATGATAAACAGCGCTAGTTGCAGTAAGACAATCACAGTCTGTTGTGGGGAGAAACGTACTTGATGTCTATATGAATACGGAGGAGGAAACGTTTTGTATGAGTACCAACCCACCGACGGACTCGTAGGTCCCCCAGTACCAACCCACCGACAGACTCGTAGGTCCCCCAGTACCAACCCACCGACAGACTCGTAGGTCCCCCAGTACCAACCCACCGACAGACTCGTAGGTCCCCCAGTACCAACCCACGACAGACTGGTATGACCCCAGTCTCATACCACCGACAGACTCGTAGGTCCCCCAGTCTCATCCCACCGACAGACTCGTAGGTCCCCCAGTACCAACCCACGACAGACTGGTATGACCCCAGTCTCATCCCACCGACAGACTCGTAGGTCCCCCAGTCTCATCCCACCGACAGACTCGTAGGTCCCCCAGTCTCATCCCACCGACAGACTCGTAGATCCCCAGCCGTCCTAAAATCTATTTCTACAAGGAGTCGTGTAATAGCATCTGACCTGTAACAAAGCATTATAAGGGAGATAAAGCCTGGCCTATCGAAGGAGTCCTTCGGTTTATTGTCTTTAGTCCTCCAGACGGGTTCTGTGTGGTAATCACATCTACCTGTGTTCTAGTCGCTCTGGATAAGAGCGTCTGCTAAATGACTTAAATGTAAATGTAAATGTAGAAAGGTCTTTAGTCCTCCAGACGGATTCTGTGTAGTAATCACATTTACATGTGTTCTAGAAAGGTCTTTGGTCCTCCAGAATGGTTCTGTGTGGTAATCACATCTACCTGTGTTCTAGAAAGGTCTTTGGTCCTCCAGAATGGTTCTGTGTGGTAATGACATCTACCTGTGTTCTAGAAAGGTCTTTAGTCCTCCAGAATGGTTCTGTGTGGTAATCACATCTACCTGTGTTCTAGAAAAGGTATTTTTCACCCCCCCCCCCCCCAGACTATTTTCATCCTGTGAGTTTAAAGAGGACTAGGTTGTCATTAACAATAATACTGTTGTCTGTTGGAACTTGACACCTTTCCACTCGAGCAACTAGCTGGTGGAGTGTGTGTTTTCACGTGGCCATACTTCTGTCTGCGTGTATGTGTGTGTTTCTGCCCCTTCCTTCTCCTTCTGCGTTTCCTCTAGCTGATTGAGAGGTGAGGAGAGTGGCAAGAGATTTAGAGGGCCACTTCACAGGGACATGATGACTGACACACCCGCCTGGACATGAGCAACAGAGAGAGAGACTGAAGCACAGAACACAGTGAACATCCCACACAGCTCTAGAACGCCCCACACAGCTCTAGAACGCCCCACACAGCTCTAGAACGCCCCACACAGAGAAGGAGACTGGTGGATAGAACGCCCCACACAGCTCTAGAACGCCCCACACAGCTCTAGAACGCCCCACACAGCTCTAAAATGCCCTAAACAGCTCTAGAACATCCCACACAGAGAAGGAGACTGGTGGATAGAACGCCCCACACAGCTCTAGAACGCCCCACACAGCTCTAGAACGCCCTACACAGCTCTAGAACGCCCTACACAGCTCTAGAACATCCCACACAGAGAAGGAGACTGGTGGATAGAACGCCCCACACAGCTCTAGAACGCCCCACACAGCTCTAGAACGCCCCACACAGCTCTAGAACATCCCACACAGCTCTAGAACATCCCACACAGCTCTAGAACATCCCACACAGCTCTAGAACATCCCACACAGCTCTAGAACATCCCACACAGCTCTAGAACATCCCACACAGCTCTAGAACATCCCACACAGAGAAGGAGACTGGTGGATAGAACGCCCCACACAGCTCTAGAGCGCCCCACACAGCTCTAGAACGCCCCACACAGCTCTAGAACATCCCACACAGCTCTAGAACATCCCACACAGAAAAGGAGACTGGTGGATAGAATGCCCTAAACAGCTCTAGAACGCCGCACACAGCTCTAGAACATTCCACACAGCTCTAGAACATCCCACACAGCTCTAGAACATCCCACACAGAGAAGGAGACTGGTGGATAGAATGCCCTAAACAGCTCTAGAACGCCCCACACAGCTCTAGAACATCCCACACAGCTCTAGAACATCCCACACAGAGAAGGAGACTGGTGGATAGAATGCCCCACACAGCTCTAGAACGCCCCACACAGCTCTAGAACATCCCACACAGCTCTAGAACATCCCACACAGCTCTAGAACATCCCACACAGCTCTAGAACATCCCACACAGCTCTAGAACATCCCACACAGCTCTAGAACATCCCACACAGCTCTAGAACATCCCACACAGAGAAGGAGACTGGTGGATAGAACGCCCCACACAGCTCTAGAGCGCCCCACACAGCTCTAGAACGCCCCACACAGCTCTAGAACATCCCACACAGCTCTAGAACATCCCACACAGAGAAGGAGACTGGTGGATAGAATGCCCTAAACAGCTCTAGAACGCCCCACACAGCTCTAGAACATTCCACACAGCTCTAGAACATTCCACACAGCTCTAGAACATCCCACACAGCTCTAGAACATCCCACACAGCTCTAGAACATCCCACACAGCTCTAGAACATCCCACACAGAGAAGGAGACTGGTGGATAGAATGCCCTAAACAGCTCTAGAACGCCCCACACAGCTCTAGAACATCCCACACAGCTCTAGAACATCCCACACAGAGAAGGAGACTGGTGGATAGAATGCCCTAAACAGCTCTAGAACGCCCTACACAGCTCTAGAACGCCCCACACAGCTCTATTACATCCCACACAGCTCTAGAACATCCCACACAGAGAAGGAGACTGGTGGATAGAATGCCCTAAACAGCTCTAGAACACCCCACACAGCTCTAGAACATCCCACACAGCTCTAGAACATCCCACACAGCTCTAGAACATCCCACACAGCTCTAGAACATCCCACACAGAGAAGGAGACTGGTGGATAGAATGCCCTAAACAGCTCTAGAATGCCCCACACAGCTCTAGAACATCCCACATAGCTCTAGAACATCCCACACAGAGAAGGAGACTGGTGGATAGAATGCCCTACACAGCTCTAGAACGCCCCACACAGCTCTAGAACATCCCACACAGCTCTAGAACATCCCACACAGAGAAGGAGACTGGTGGATAGAATGCCCTAAACAGCTCTAGAACGCCCTACACAGCTCTAGAACATCCCACGCAGCTCTAGAACATCCCACACAGAGAAGGAGACTGGTGGATAGAACGCCCCACACAGCTCTAGAACGCCCCACACAGCTCTAGAACGCCCCACACAGCTCTAGAACATCCCACACAGAGAAGGAGACTGGTGGATAGAACGCCCCACACAGCTCTAGAACGCCCCACACAGCTCTAGAACGCCCCACACAGCTCTAGAACGCCCCACACAGCTCTAGAACGCCCCACACAGCTCTAGAACATCCCACACAGAGATGGAGACTGGTGGATAGAATGCTGGATTACTACTGAAGCACAGTAGAAACACAACTTGGACAGGAACTGGTCCAATCATTCTGCATTTCACACCTAAAACTAACAATGCCTTCATCAGTGAAGTCCCTCTCTCTACCTAACTCCTACGTGGCATCTCTCCAGTCAGTGACATTTCCTATCTCAGTAAAATGACTCACTTCATCTTGCAACACGGACAAGCCCTGTTAAACTCAGCTGGAAACTCAGCTTGGACAGAAGACAGACAGAGATACTGTAGCATCAATGACGAGGAACCCTGATCCTGTCATGTTGCTGTAGAACTCATAGTTCACCCTGACTGTGTCTTCATGTTGCTGTAGAACTCATAGTTCACCCTGACTGTGTCTTCATGTTGCTGTAGAACTCATAGTTCACCCTGACTGTGTCTTCATGTTGCTGTAGAACTCATAGTTCACCCTGACTGTGTCTTCATGTTGCTGTAGAACTCATAGTTCACCCTGACTGTGTCTTCATGTTGCTGTAGAACTCATAGTTCACCCTGACTGTGTCTTCATGTTGCTGTAGAACTCATAGTTCACCCTGACTGTGTCTTCATGTTGCTGTAGAACTCATAGTTCACCCTGACTGTGTCTTCATGTTGCTGTAGAACTCATAGTTCACCCTGACTGTGTCTTCATGTTGCTGTAGAACTCATAGTTCACCCTGAATGAAAGAAGTGACAGGGGAAGGAGCTCAGTGAAGGAAAGGTCAAAGAGAGGAGAGAAGGAAAGAAGAGGAGAAGCTCAGTGAAGGAAAGGTCAAAGAGAGGAGAGAAGGAGATCAGTGAAGGAAAGGTCAAAGAGAGGAGAGAAGGAGCTCAGTGATGGAAAGTTCAAATAGAGGAGAGAATGAAATGAGAGGAGGAGTTCAGTGAAGGAAAGTTCAAAGAGAGGAGAGAAGGAAAGGAGAGGCTCAGTGAAGGAAAGGTCAAAGAGAGGAGAGAAGGAAAGGAGAGGAGGAGCTCAGTGAAGGAAAGGTCAAAGAGAGGAGAGAAGGAAAGGAGAGGAGGAGCTCAGTGAAGGAAAGGTCAACCAGAAGGAGGAGCTCAGTGAAGGAAAGGTCAACCAGAAGGAGGAAGGGAGAGGAGGAGAGGTGTCCTTACCCCACGTCGTCATAGAGCTGTTCCACATCATCTTTCTGTTCCCCCAGAGACAGGTCCAGGTCCAGATAGTTCCCATTGGGGGCCATCTGCAGAGCACACTCTTCCAACTGGGGTGGAACAAAGACAGGGACAGCCTTGTCAGGGGGTGGGTGTAGTGAAATATTTACACAAACAGGCATAAACAGTCAACAACAGTAAACAGTAAACAACAACATTAAAAAAAGGAGACTTTATTTTCATATTTTAGGACTTGTTTTTTTAACCTCCAATTGGTGGTTACAGTCTTGTCTCATCGCTGCAACTCCCGTAAGGACTCGGGAGAGGCGAAGGTCGAGAGCCGTACGTCCTCCGAAACCCAACCAAGCCGCACTGCTCCTTGACACAATGACCACTTTAATCCGAGAAGCCAGCCGCACCGATGTGTCGGAGGAAACAACCTGGTCAGCATGCACTACACCCGGCCCGCCACAGGAGTCGCTAGTGAGCGATGGGACAAGAATATCCCTGCCGGTCGAACCCTCCCCTGACCCGGACGACGCTTGCACCGCCCGGTGGGTCTCCCGGTCGCGGCCGGCTGCGACAGAGCCTGGACTCGAACCCAGAATCTCTAGTGGCAAAGCTAGCACTGCAACGCAGTGTCTTAGACCACTGCGCCACTCGGGAGGCTTTTTTGATATCTTAACATTGGTATCATTGTTCTAACATAGAAAGAGTCCATCTTTCATCTAACTCAGAGGTTAAAATATTAGAATAAATACTCTCTCTGTCTAGCATTGATGATGTCATCAGCTTGATTACACAGGCATTGCTGCTGAGCCCCCCCCCGAGCTGTTGTTCTGAGTCAGGATACAACGGCCCTTCACTTTCTATGGAATATACAGGCATTAGCTACCTGCTTTCTACAGACTGCGTGAATCAGGCCCTCATGGTCGAATTACTGCAGAGAAACCCACTACTAAAGGACATCAATAAGAAGAAGAGACTTGCTTGGGCCAAGAACTTGCTTTGGGTTTAGTGGGACTATCATTTGTTTTTCAACAGGACAATGACCCAACACTGACCCAACACAACTCCAGGCTGTGTAAGGGCTATTTGACCAAGAAGGAGAGTGATGGAGATGACCTGGCCTCCACAAATCACCCAACCTAAACCCAATCGAGATGGTTTGGGATGAGTCGGACCACAGAGTGAAGGAAAAGCAGCCAACAAGTGCTCAGCATAATGTGGTAACTCCTTCAAGACTGTTGAAAAAGCATTCCAGGTGAAGCTGGTTGAGAGTGCCAAGAGCAAGCAAAGGCAAAGGGTGGCTACTTTGAAGAATCTCAAAGATATTTTATATTTAGATTTGTTTAACACTTTTTTGGTTACTACATGATTCCATATGTGTTATTTCTAAGGTTGATGTCTTCACTATTATTCTACAATGTAGAAAATAGTAAAAACAAAGAAAAACCCTTGAATGAGTAGATGTGTCTAAACTGTAGACATGTACAGTAGGTTACATACTTCCCACAGACATGATCACATTAAAGTATGCAGCCTCACAACCTTTAAATGCCAACCAATCCAGATTGTCTTGACAGAATGACAACAATGCCAACCAAAGGAAGAAAAATACAAATCAAGCATACCACAATTAACCAGGTATCCAAACACTGCAGAAGGAACTGAGCTCCAGTAAGCACCATGTATGAGGGGGGAGGAAGCTAACCTGGGTCTGTTTCTGCTCTCTCAACTCCTTCAGCTTGAGGAGGGAGGAAGCTAGCCTGGGCCCGTTTCTGCTCCTTCAGCTTGAGGGGGGAGGAAGCTAGCCTGGGTCTGTTTCTGCTCCTTCAGCTTGAGGGGGGAGGAAGCTAGCCTGGGTCTGTTTCTGCTCCTTCAGCTTGAGGGAGGAAGCTAGCCTGGGTCTGTTTCTGCTCTCTCAACTCCTTCAGCTTGAGGAGGGAGGAAGCTAGCCTGGGTCTGTTTCTGCTCTGTCAACTCCTTCAGCTTGAGGAGGGAGGAAGCTAGCCTGGGCCTGTTTCTGCTCCTTCAGCTTGAGGGGGGAGGAAGCTAGCCTGGGTCTGTTTCTGCTAATTCAGCTTGAGGAGGGAGGAAGCTAGCCTGGGCCCGTTTCTGCTCCTTCAGCTTGAGGGGGGAGGAAGCTAGCCTGGGTCTGTTTCTGCTCCTTCAGCTTGAGGGGGGAGGAAGCTAGCCTGGGTCTGTTTCTGCTCCTTCAGCTTGAGGAGGGAGGAAGCTAGCCTGGGTCTGTTTCTGCTCCTTCAGCTTGAGGGGGGAGGAAGCTAGCCTGGGTCTGTTTCTGCTCCTTCAGCTTGAGGGAGGAAGCTAGCCTGGGTCTGTTTCTGCTCCTTCAGCTTGAGGGGGGAGGAAGCTAGCCTGGGTCTGTTTCTGCTCTCTCAACTCCTTCAGCTTGAGGAGGGAGGAAGCTAGCCTGGGTCTGTTTCTGCTCTGTCAACTCCTTCAGCTTGAGGAGGGAGGAAGCTAGCCTGGGCCTGTTTCTGCTCCTTCAGCTTGAGGGGGGAGGAAGCTAGCCTGGGTCTGTTTCTGCTAATTCAGCTTGAGGAGGGAGGAAGCTAGCCTGGGCCCGTTTCTGCTCCTTCAGCTTGAGGGGGGAGGAAGCTAGCCTGGGTCTGTTTCTGCTCCTTCAGCTTGAGGGGGGAGGAAGCTAGCCTGGGTCTGTTTCTGCTCCTTCAGCTTGAGGAGGGAGGAAGCTAGCCTGGGTCTGTTTCTGCTCCTTCAGCTTGAGGGGGGAGGAAGCTAGCCTGGGTCTGTTTCTGCTCTCTCAACTCCTTCAGCTTGAAGAGGGAGGAAGCTAGCCTGGGTCTGTTTCTGCTCTGTCAACTCCTTCAGCTTGAGGAGGGAGGAAGCTAGCCTGGGCCTGTTTCTGCTCCTTCAGCTTGAGGGGGGAGGAAGCTAGCCTGGGTCTGTTTCTGCTAATTCCGCTTGAGGAGGGAGGAAGCTAGCCTGGGTCTGTTTCTGCTCTCAGCTTGAGGAGGGAGGAAGCTAGCCTGGGTCTGTTTCTGCTCTCTCAACTCCTTCAGCTTGAGGAGGGAGGAAGCTAGCCTGGGTCTGTTTCTGCTCCTTCAGCTTGAGGGGGGAGGAAGCTAGCCTGGGCCTGTTTCTGCTCTGTCAACTCCTTCAGCTTGAGGAGGGAGGAAGCTAGCCTGGGTCTGTTTCTGCTCTGTCAACTCCTTCAGCTTGAGGAGGGAGGGAGGAAGCTAGCCTGGGTCTGTTTCTGCTCCTTCAGCTTGAGGAGGGAGGAAGCTAGCCTGGGTCTGTTTCTGCTCTCTCAACTCCTTCAGCTTGAGGAGGGGAGGAAGCTAGCCTGGGTCTGTTTCTGCTCCTTCAGCTTGAGGAGGGAGGAAGCTAGCCTGGGTCTGTTTCTGCTCTCTCAACTCCTTCAGCTTGAGGGGGGAGGAAGCTAGCCTGGGTCTGTTTCTGCTCTCTCAACTCCTTCAGCTTGAGGAGGGGAGGAAGCTAGCCTGGGTCTGTTTCTGCTCCTTCAGCTTGAGGAGGGAGGAAGCTAGCCTGGGTCTGTTTCTGCTCCTTCAGCTTGAGGGGGGAGGAAGCTAGCCTGGGTCCGTTTCTGCTCTCTCAACTCCTTCAGCTTGAGGAGGGAGGAAGCTAGCCTGGGTCTGTTTCTGCTCTTTCAGCTTGAGGAGGGAGGAAGCTAGCCTGGGTCTGTTTCTGCTCTTTCAGCTTGAGGAGGGAGGAAGCTAGCCTGGGTCTGTTTCTGCTCCTTCAGCTTGACGAGGGAGGAAGCTAGCCTGGGTCTGTTTCTGCTCTTTCAGCTTGAAGGGGGAGGAAGCTACCCTGGGTCCGTTTCTGCTCTTTCAGCTTGAGGAGGGAGGAAGCTAGCCTGGGTCCGTTTCTGCTCTCTCAACTCCTTCAGCTTGAGGAGGGAGGAAGCTAGCCTGGGTCTGTTTCTGCTCCTTCAGCTTGAGGGGGGAGGAAGCTAGCCTGGGCCTGTTTCTGCTCCTTCAGCTTGAGGAGGGAGGAAGCTAGCCTAGTTCTGTTTCTGCTCTGTCAACTCCTTCAGCTTGAGGAGGGAGGAAGCTAGCCTGGGTCTGTTTCTGCTCTGTCAACTCCTTCAGCTTGAGGAGGGAGGAAGCTAGCCTGGGTCTGTTTCTGCTCTCTCAACTCCTTCAGCTTGAGGGGGGGAGGAAGCTAGCCTGGGTCTTTCTGCTCCTTCAGCTTGAGGAGGGAGGAAGCTAGCCTGGGTCTGTTTCTGCTCTCTCAACTCCTTCAGCTTGAGGGGGGAGGAAGCTAGCCTGGGTCCGTTTCTGCTCTCTCAACTCCTTCAGCTTGAGGAGGGAGGAAGCTAGCCTGGGTCTGTTTCTGCTCTCTCAACTCCTTCAGCTTGAGGAGGGGAGGAAGCTAGCCTGGGTCTGTTTCTGCTCCTTCAGCTTGAGGAGGGAGGAAGCTAGCCTGGGTCTGTTTCTGCTCTCTCAACTCCTTCAGCTTGAGGGGGGAGGAAGCTAGCCTGGGTCCGTTTCTGCTCTCTCAACTCCTTCAGCTTGAGGAGGGAGGAAGCTAGCCTGGGTCTGTTTCTGCTCTTTCAGCTTGAGGAGGGAGGAAGCTAGCCTGGGTCTGTTTCTGCTCTTTCAGCTTGAGGAGGGGAGGAAGCTAGCCTGGGTCTGTTTCTGCTCTGTCAACTCCTTCAGCAACTGTTACTTCAATGCCAGTAACGGAGTTCGCAAGAGTACAACCTGATTCTAATACCTGATCTGGGACCAGGCTAAAACTAGAAGGAAGCAGCATTCTAATACCTGATCTGGGACCAGACTAGAACACGGAGGAAGCAGCATGCTAATACCTGATCTGGGAACAGGCTAGAACTATGAGGAAGCAGCATACTAATACCTGATCTGGGAACAAGCTAGAACTAGGAAGAAGCAGCATTCTAATACCTGATCTGGGACCAGACTAGAACTCGGAGGAAGCAGCATTCTAATACCTGATCTGGGACCAGGCTAGAACTAGGAGGAAGCAGCATTCTAATAGCTGATCTGGGACCAGACTAGAACTATGAGGAAGCAGCATTCTAATACCTGATCTCACCAGAATATATTACACTATTATAATACCATCCACACTATTCCAGCAGTGCCTTTGGCTTCCCATGCCTTGTTGTGTCCCAAATAGCAACCTACTCCCTATATAGTGCAATACGTCTGTAAAGTTAGTGCACTACAGTGCATTCAGAAAGTATTCAGACCCCTTGACTTTTTCCACATTGTTACGTTACAGCCTTATTCTAAAAATGAATAAAACCACCAACCCCCTCTCAATCTATACACAATACCCCCTAATGACATCACAATACCCCCCTAATGACATCACAATAACCCCTAATGACATCACAATAACCCCTAATGACATCACAATAACCCCTAATGACATCACAATAACCCCTAATGACATCACAATACCCCATAATGACATCACAATACCCCCCTAATGACATCACAATAACCCCTAATGACATCACAATACCCCATAAAGCCAAAATACATTTAGAAAGTTTAGCTAATTTACTAAAAATACAAAACATCACATTTAAGTATTCAGATCCTTTACTCAGTGCTTTTTCAAAGCACCTTTGGCAACGATTACAGCCTCCAGTCTTCTTGGTTACGACTCTACAAGCTTGGTACACCTGTATTTGGAGAGTTTCTCCCATTCTCCTCAGCAGATCCTCTCAGGCTCTGTCAGGTTGGACGGGGAGTTTCTCCCATTCTTCTCAGCAGATCCTCTCAAGCTCAGTCAGGTTGGACGGGGAGTTTCTCCCATTCTTCTCAGCAGATCCTCTCAAGCTCAGTCAGGTTGGACGGGAGTTTCTCCCATTCTTCTCAGCAGATCCTCTCAAGCTCAGTCAGGTTGGACGGGAGTTTCTCCCATTCTTCTCAGCAGATCCTCAAGCTCAGTCAGGTTGGACGGGGAGTTTCTCCCATTCTTCTCAGCAGATCCTCTCAAGCTCAGTCAGGTTGGACGGGGAGTTTCTCCCATTCTTCTCAGCAGATCCTCTCAAGCTCAGTCAGGTTGGACGGGGAGTTTCTCCCATTCTTCTCAGCAGATCCTCTCAAGCTCAGTCAGGTTGGACGGGGAGTTTCTCCCATTCTTCTCAGCAGATCCTCTCAAGCTCAGTCAGGTTGGACGGGGAGTTTCTCCCATTCTTCTCAGCAGATCCTCTCAAGCTCAGTCAGGTTGGACGGGGAGTTTCTCCCATTCTTCTCAGCAGATCCTCTCAAGCTCAGTCAGGTTGGACGGGGAGTTTCTCCCATTCTTCTCAGCAGATCCTCTCAAGCTCAGTCAGGTTGGACGGGAGTTTCTCCCATTCTTCTCAGCAGATCCTCTCAAGCTCAGTCAGGTTGGACGGGAGTTTCTCCCATTCTTCTCAGCAGATCCTCTCAAGCTCAGTCAGGTTGGACGGGGAGTTTCTCCCATTCTTCTCAGCAGATCCTCTCAAGCTCAGTCAGGTTGGACGGGGAGTTTCTCCCATTCTTCTCAGCAGATCCTCTCAAGCTCTGTCAGGTTGGATGGGGAGCGTCGCTGCACAGCTATTTTTAGGTCTCCCCAGAGATGTTAGATCGGATTCAAATATTATACCTTTATTTCAACAAGGAACACAGACTGAGACCAAGGTCTCTGACAGCTGGGCCCTGCGTACACATGTTAACACATATAGTTTAGGTACAATGAGTCCGGGCTCTGGCTGGGCCACTCAAGCACATTCAGAGATTTGTCCCAAAGCCACTCCTGCGTTGTCTTGCCTTTGCGCTTAGCGTCGTTGTCCTGTTGGAAGGTGAACCTTTGACCCAGTCTGAGGTCCTGAACGTTCTGAGAGTCCTTTAGGTGCCTTTTAGCAAATTCAAAGTGGGCTGTCATGGGCATTTTACTGAGGAGTGGCTTCCGTCTGGCCACTCTACCATAAAAGCCTGATTGGAGTGCTGCAGAGATGGTTATCCTTCTAGAAGGTTCTCCTATCTCCACAGAGGAATTCTGGAGCTCTGTCAAAGTGACCATCCGGTTCTTGGTCGTCTCCCTGACCAAGGCCCTTCTCCCCAGATTGTCCAGATTGGCCGAACAGCCAGCTCTAGGAAGAGTCTTGGTCACTGTGTTCTTGGGAACCTTCAATGCTGCAGAAATGTTTTGGTACCCTTCCCCAGATCTGTGCCTCGCCACCATCCTGTCTCTGAGCTCTACGGACAATTCCTTCCACCTCATGGCTTGGTTTTTGCTCTGACATGAACTGTTAACTGTGGGACCTTCTATACACAGGTGTGTTCCTTTCCAAATTGGTGCATAAAAGGCTGGTACATATAGGGCTGGTAACCAGACTGGTGCATATAGGGCTGGTACCAGACTGGTGCATATAGGTCTGGTACCAGACTGGTGCATATAAGACTGGTGCATATAGGGCTGGTACATACAGGGGGGGGGGTCAGGGGATGTCAAAACACCGACTGGGGGGGTCAGAGGGTATCAAAACACCGACTGGGAGGGGTCAGAGGGTATCAAAACACCGACTGGGAGGGGTCAGAGGGTATCAAAACACCGACTGGGAGGGGTCAGAGGGTATCAAAACACCGACTGGGGGGGTCAGAGGGTATCAAAACACCGACTGGGGGGGTCAGAGGGTATCAAAACACCGACTGGGGGGGGGGGGGGAGAGGGTATCAAAACACCGACTGGGGGGGGGGGGTCAGAGGGTATCAAAACACCGACTGGAGGGGGGGTCAGAGGGTATCAAAACACCGACTGGGAGGGAGGTCAGAGGGTATCAAAACACCGACTGGGAGAGGGGTCAGAGGGTATCAAAACACCGACTGGGAGGGGTCAGAGGGTATCAAAACACCGACTGGGAGGGGTCAGAGGGTATCAAAACACCGGCTGTGGGGGGTCAGAGGGTATCAAAACACCGGCTGTGGGGGTCAGAGGGTATCAAAACACCGGCTGTGGGGGGTCAGAGGGTATCAAAACACCGGCTGGGGGGGGGGGGGTCAGAGGGTATCAAAACACCGACTGGGGGGGGGGGTCAGAGGGTATCAAAACACCGACTGGGGGGGGGTCAGAGGGTATCAAAACACCGACTGGGAGGGAGGTCAGAGGGTATCAAAACACCGACTGGGAGGGGGTCAGAGGGTATCAAAACACCGACTGGGAGGGGTCAGAGGGTATCAAAACACCGACTGGGAGGGGTCAGAGGGTATCAAAACACCGGCTGTGGGGGGTCAGAGGGTATCAAAACACCGGCTGTGGGGGGTCAGAGGGTATCAAAACACCGACTGGGAGGGGGTCAGAGGGTATCAAAACACCGACTGGGAGGGGGTCAGAGGGTATCAAAACACCGACTGGGAGGAGTCAGAGGGTATCAAAACACCGACTGGGAGGGGTCAGAGGGTATCAAAACACCGGCTGTGGGGGTCAGAGGGTATCAAAACACCGGCTGTGGGGGTCAGAGGGTATCAAAACACCGGCTGTGGGGGTCAGAGGGTATCAAAACACCGACTGGGGGGGTCAGAGGGTATCAAAACACCGACTGGGGGTCAGAGGGTATCAAAACACCGACTGGGGGGGGGTCAGAGGGTATCAAAACACCGACTGGGAGGGAGGTCAGAGGGTATCAAAACACCGACTGGGAGGGGGTCAGAGGGTATCAAAACACCGACTGGGAGGAGTCAGAGGGTATCAAAACACCGACTGGGAGGGGTCAGAGGGTATCAAAACACCGGCTGTGGGGGGTCAGAGGGTATCAAAACACCGGCTGTGGGGGTCAGAGGGTATCAAAACACCGGCTGTGGGGGGTCAGAGGGTATCAAAACACCGGCTGTGGGGGGTCAGAGGGTATCAAAACACCGACTGGGAGGGGTCAGATGGTATCAAAACACCGACTGGGAGGGGTCAGAGGGTATCAAAACACCGACTGGGAGGGGTCAGAGGGTATCAAAACACCGACTGGGAGGGGTCAGAGGGTATCAAAACACCGACTGGGAGGGTCAGAGGGTATCAAAACACCGACTGGGGGGGGAAGAGGGTATCAAAACACCGACTGGGGGGGTCAGAGGGTATCAAAACACCGACTGGGGGGGGGTCAGAGGGTATCAAAACACCGACTGGGGGGGTCAGAGGGTATCAAAACACCGACTGGGGGGGTCAGAGGGTATCAAAACACCGACTGGGGGGGTCAGAGGGTATCAAAACACCGACTGGGGGGGTCAGAGGGTATCAAAACACCGACTGGGGGGGGGTCAGAGGGTATCAAAACACCGACTGGGGGGGGGGGTCAGAGGGTATCAAAACACCGACTGGAACAGAAAACATTTTCCCATAATATACTAACAAACTAAAACGAAGAACAGAGGGGAAAAAAACATCCGGGTTATTATGTTGAGATAATAAAAACACAATTCCCACAACAACAAAAACTATAAGGAACATAGAAAAAAATAAACTTCTGGTTGTTTAGTCCTCCAACGTTGAAATAACTGTTAGCCTCATCAATCTGATACAAGACAGGTTTAGTTAGACATTATGGACATTTCCATGCTATCTCTCTAACAGCCCGGGAAGTATCTGTTTACATCCCAAATGGCACCCTATTGCCTACATAGTGCACTATTGTTGACCAAGAGCCCTTAGGGTAGATGAAGGGAATAGGGTGCCATTTGGGATCTGACGGGACTCACCCCGGGGCAAGGGAGTGATTAGGCTGATTTGTAAAGGAATGTTTTTAAAGGAGACAAGTAGTCTCTAGTTTTTAATCATGGAGAAATACAGGGTTGTGATGGGTTGGAAGGGGGTTAACGCAGAGGGGTTGGAAGGGGGTTAACGCAGAGGGGTTGGACGAGGGTTAACGCAGAGGGGTTGGACGAGAGGGGTTGGAGGGAGGGTTAACGCAGAGGGTTGGACGGGGGTTAACGCAGAGGGGTTGGACGGGGTTAACGCAGAGGGGTTGGAAGGGGGTTAACGCAGAGGGGTTGGAAGGGGGTTAACGCAGAGGGGTTGGAAGGGGGTTAACGCAGAGGGGTTGGAAGGGGTTAACGCAGAGGGGTTGGAAGGGGGTTAACACAGAGGGGTTGGAGGGGTTAACACAGAGGGGTTGGAGGGGTTAACACAGAGGGGTTGGAGGGGGTTAACACAGAGGGGTTGGAGGGGTTAACACAGAGGGGTTGGAGGGGTTAACACAGAGGGGTTGGAGGGGTTAACACAGAGGGGTTGGAAGGGGTTAACACAGAGGGGTTGGAAGGGGTTAACACAGAGGGGTTAACACAGAGGGGGTGGAAGGGGTTAACACAGAGGGGTTGGAGGGGGTTAACACAGAGGGGTTGGAAGGGGTTAACACAGAGGGGTTGGAAGGGGGTTAACACAGAGGGGTTGGAAGGGGTTAACACAGAGGGGTTGGAAGGGGGTTAACACAGAGGGGGTGGAAGGGGTTAACACAGAGGGGGTGGAAGGGGGTTAACACAGAGGGGTTGGAAGGGGTTAACACAGAGGGGTTGGAAGGGGGTTAACACAGAGGGGTTGGAAGGGGGTTAACACAGAGGGGTTGGAAGGGGGTTAACACAGAGGGGTTGGAAGGGGGTTAACACAGAGGGGGTGGAAGGGGTTAACACAGAGGGGTGGAAGGGGTTAACACAGAGGGGGTGGAAGGGGGTTAACACAGAGGGGTAACAACACAGAGGGGGTGGAAGAGGGTTAACACAGAGGGGTTGGAAGGGGTTAACACAGAGGGGTTGGAGGGGTTAACACAGAGGGGGAGGGGTTAACACAGAGGGGTGGAAGGGGGTTAACAAAGCATTTTAGCTCAATATGTTTTACTCAACAGACTAGAGAATGAAACAGTCCTTGATCAACCATCTATTCACCTGCATGTTTACGTCTAGATAACTTTCCCGAGGTAAGTTATTCATTTAGAAAAGCGTCCTTTTTTGAAATATGCAACTGGACTGTCAATCAAGTACCGGTCGGCTCCTTTTGACAAGGATACCCCGTCTTGTGGATGACATGACCGTGGACGTCAGCCAGTCAATCACCATGGGGGAATCACACCTGTGTAGTTCGGCTGCTTTCAGCATATTTTCCGAACGCACAAAGTTATTTTAGAAAAGACGACGAGGCTGTCCAATTTCAAACTTACCTTCAGCGGTGCCTCCAGGAGTTTGTGAACCCCGGCTATCTGCTCAATCAAGGCGATGTTTTCGTCCAGATCATAGGGCGGCGGTCTCCGTGGCTCCGGGAAGTTGGTACAGACGAAAGGGTTGGAGTCCTCCAAATACTGCACTCGGCAGGTTATAATGGCCATGTCTTTTCCTCAGCCGGCTGGGGTTAACGTTTCTCTGCTGTCAGTCGCGGTGTAGAGCTGTGTCCCTGCGGATATATTCCCCCTTGTCCTAAACTTCCATTTTTAAAATAAAGAAAAAAAACGCGGCGACTTGTTCCTCCCCGCTTGACGCTCTTTCTCTCTGTGTTAAAGGGAAACTGTTGCTGTCCAGAACACACCAGCGGACAACCCCTTGCTGTGACCGTGTGACGTCAGGTATCAGGAAGCGGAGTAGTGTGAGGAGTTGGAACTGCTGCTGGAAGTTGAGAATGAGTGACTCATGAGATGGAAATAGACAGAGCTACAGCTGGCACAGCAGTTCAACTGAGACGATTCAAACTGCTAGTTCGGCGGAAAACATAAACATACTAAACACTTGGGAGGGGGAAAAAAATAGTGGGCGAAGCCTAATATTAACAGAGGAACCGATTATTGATAGTCTAATTAGGTATGCTAATGTTTTTGCTCATTTGTTAATTAACACCCGCCAATTAAGACGGTTAACGTTCGATCCGTCCCCAAGTAATTAGGATAAACATTGACAATGATAGAGCGCCCTCTGCTGGATTGACTGTGAAGTGGACATTTAATCTGCCCTGTAGGCCTTTATATTTTATTTAACATATTTATGAACACAACAAATACAAAAACAGATATAAACAAACTAGAGTACATAAACCTAACAGACCGGGGTTTTACATATCGAGATACATTTTGTTTTTACATTTACCCATCATTTCTAAATAATATTTAAATACTATTTTAAATAATATGAAGAGGGGTTTGTTCTCCGTCCACTTCGTTTTATGGATAAAGAATCTTCCATGAAAGTTAAACAAATGAACAATGGAAGTTAAATCAGGGTCCATATCATTTGGATCATAATAACACATAATATCACATCTTCGGACTCACTCCAACATCATCGGACTCACTCCAACATCATCTGACTCACTCCAACATCATCTGACTCACTCCAACATCATCTGACTCACTCCAACATATTCGGACTCACTCCAACATCATCTGACTCACTCCAACATATTCTGACTCACTCCAACTCATCTGACTCACTCCAACATCATCTGACTCACTCCAACATCATCTGACTCACTCCAACATCTTCTGACTCACTCCAACATCATCTGACTCACTCCAACATATTCGGACTCACTCCAACATCATCTGACTCACTCCAACATCATCTGACTCACTCCAACATCATCTGACTCACTCCAACATATTCAGACTCACTCCAACATCATCTGACTCACTCCAACATATTCTGACTCACTCCAACTTCTTCTGACTCACTCCAACATCATCTGACTCACTCCAACATCATCTGACTCACTCCAACATCATCTGACCAACATCATCTGACTCACTCCAACATCATCTGACTCACTCCAACATCATCTGACTCACTCCAACATCATCTGACTCACTCCAACATCTTCTGACTCACTCCAACATCATCTGACTCACTCCAACATCATCTGACTCAAAATCATCTGACTCACTCCAACATCTTCTGACTCACTCCAACATCATCTGACTCACTCCAACATCATCTGACTCACTCCAACATCTTCTGACTCACTCCAACATCTTCTAACTCACTCCAACATCTTCTAACTCACTCCAACATCATCTGACTCACTCCAACATCTTCTGACTCACTCCAACATCTTCTAACTCACTCCAACATCTTCTGACTCACTCCAACATCTTCTAACTCACTCCAACATCTTCTAGCACCTTTCAGGGACAGCTCTAACAGCACCTTTTAGGGATCATCTGACTCAACAGCACTGTTAGGGACTCACTCCAACAGCACCTTTAGGGACAGCTCTGAACAACATCTTTAGGGACAGCTCTAACAACACCTTTAGGGACAGCTCTAACAGCACCTTTAGGGACAGCTCTAACAGCACCTTTAGGGACAGCTCTAACAGCACCTTTAGGGACCACTCTAACAGCACCTTTAGGGACAGCTCTAACAGTACCTTTAGGGACAGCTCTAACAGTACCTTTTAGGGACAGCTCTAACAGCACCTTTAGGGACAGCTCTAACAGCACCTTTAGGGACAGCTCTAACAGCACCTTTAGGGACAGCTCTAACAGCACCTTTAGGGACAGCTCTAACAGCACCTTTAGGGACAGCTCTAACAGCACCTTTAGGGACAGCTCTAACAGCACCTTTAGGGACAGCTCTAACAGCACCTTTAGGGACAGCTCTAACAGCACCTTTAGGGACAGCTCTAACAGCACCTTTAGGGACAGCTCTAACAGCACCTTTAGGGACAGCTCTAACAGCATCTTTAGGGACAGCTCTAACAGCACCTTTAGGGACAGCTCTAACAGCACCTTTAGGGACAGCTCTAACAGCACCTTTAGGGACAGCTCTAACAGCACCTTTAGGGACAGCTCTAACAGCACCTTTAGGGACAGCTCTAACAGCACCTTTAGGGACAGCTCTAACAGCACCTTTAGGGACAGCTCTAACAGCACCTTTAGGGACAGCTCTAACAGCACCTTTAGGGACAGCTCTAACAGCACCTTTAGGGACAGCTCTAACAGCACCTTTAGGGACAGCTCTAACAGCACCTTTAGGGACAGCTCTAGCAGCACCTTTAGGGACAGCTCTAACAGCACCTTTAGGGACAGCTCTAGCAGCAACTTTAGGGACAGCTCTAACAGCACCTTTAGGGACAGCTCTAACAGCACCTTTAGGGACAGCTCTAACAGCACCTTTAGGGACAGCTCTAACAGCACCTTTAGGGACAGCTCTAACAGCACCTTTAGGGACAGCTCTAACAGCACCTTTAGGGACAGCTCTAACAGCACCTTTAGGGACAGCTCTAACAGCACCTTTAGGGACAGCTCTAACAGCACCTTTAGGGACAGCTCTAACAGCACCTTTAGGGACAGCTCTAACAGCACCTTTAGGGACAGCTCTAACAGCACCTTTAGGGACAGCTCTAACAGCACCTTTAGGGACAGCTCTAACAGCACCTTTAGGGACAGCTCAACAGCACCTTTAGGGACAGCTCTAACAGCACCTTTAGGGACAGCTCCTCAGGAGTGAATGTGACATTGTGTTGTTCTCATGAATTCTGGGTAATCATATAGTTGTCCGTCATTAATCAATAATTGTTTATCCCAGATAATGCTGTTGTCAAACCAGTTCTGGAAAAACAAAAGACTTGTTTTTGTATTTTATGTCTTGATTATTCCAGAAAATAGTGTTTGTACATGAGGTTCCAAGTTAGAAGTACTTGTTTATGAAAGTGAGTAAGCTTTTAACAGGGATTTTACCAACATTAAAGTTGTTTATGAAAGCGAGCAAGCTTTTAACAGGGATTTTACCAACATTAAAGTTGTTTATGAAAGCGAACAAGCTTTTAACAGGGATTTTACCAACATTAAAGTTGTTTATGAAAGTGAGCAAGCTTTTAACAGGGATTTTACCAACATTAAAGTTGTTTATGATAATGTGAGTCAAGCTTTCTGGAAAAACAAAAGATTTTACCAACATTAAAGTTGTTTATGAAAGTGAGTAAGCTTTTAACAGGGATTTTACCAACATCAAAGTTGTTTATGAAAGTGAGTAAGCTTTTAACAGGGATTTTACCAACATTAAAGTTGTTTATGAAAGTGAGCAAGCTTTTAACAGGGATTTTACCAACATTAAAGTTGCATTTGAGTAAGAATTCTAGACCACTAATCTGTTGGAATATTAAATGACGATTTATATTCCAGATGTCACCCTTATTTGTTAAATAGTTTTGTTTCCATTTCATCTTAAAGAGGTTTTTTTTTACAATCCAGAGTGTTCAACCCGACCTCACCTTGGGGTGTTACATATTACCCCCTTTCTACTATAATGACGTTTATCACTCCATATGAAGTTAAATGATTTAGTATTGACCGTTGTAGTTACGGACGGAGGAACGTCCAAGGCAAAGGGAGGTAATAAACTAATCTGGACAGACCTTCAGATTTTTGGGACAAAAGTCCACGTCCAGATTGATAACCAGGAGTTAAATCTCTTTCCCGATTCTCCCTGTAGACCTGCTGCTGTGCCCCTCAAAAAAAAAGAAGTGAAAAAAAGAAAAAATGTATCTGTTGAGCAAGCTTAAAGGCCAGGAGACTTACACAACTTCAACAGCTTTATTAAAAGAACGTGAGGGTAACGTTGGTGTTGACAGAATCGGCTTCACTGTGAGAACACAGTCAGTATGACTGTAAAGGAAGTGGAACAACCGAAGGACAGTCTGTGAGTTGTGGTGTGTTGGGTTGTAACTGTATGTATTTTAAAGTAGTGCACTCTTTGCCTTGATAACAGCTTTACACACTCTTGGCATTCTCTCAACCAGCTTCACCTGGAATGCTTTTTCCAAACAGTCTAGAAGGAGTTCCCACATTGTGCTGAGCACTTGTTGGCTGCTTTTCCTTCACTCTGCGGTCCGACTCATCCCAAACCATCTCAAGTGGGTTGAGGTTGTGTAATCGTGGAGGCCAGGTCATCTGATGCAGCACTCCATCCACTCTCCTTCTTGGTCCAATAGGTCTTACACAGCCTGGATGTGTGTTGGGTCACTGTCCGGTTGAAAAACAAATGATAGTCCCATTATGTGAAAACCAGATGGGAAGGCTTATCGCTGTAGAATGCTGTGGTTTGCTGGTTAATCAATTAAATCAAATGTATTTATAAAGCCCTTCTTACATCAGCTGATATATCAAAGTGCTGTACAGAAACAGCTGCATGTAGGGCCTCAACTGCCTCTACCTATAGCAGGCTGCATGTAGGGCCTCAACTGCCTCTACCTATAGCAGGCTGCATGTAGGGCCTCAACTGCCTCTACCTATAGCAGGCTGCATGTAGGGCCTCAACTGCCTCTACCTATAGCAGGCTGCATGTAGAGCCTCAACTGCCTCTACCTATAGCAGGCTGCATGTAGAGCCTCAACTGCCTCTACCTATAACAGGCTGCATGTAGGGCCTCAACTGCCTCTACCTATAGCAGGCTGCATGTAGAGCCTCAACTGCCTCTACCTATAGCAGGCTGCATGTAGAGCCTCAACTGCCTCTACCTATAGCAGGCTGCATGTAGGGCCTCCTATATAGGGAATAGGGCTCTGGTCTATAGTAGTACCACTATGTCTCTGTCTCTCTCTCTCTCCTGTTGGTTAGTGTTTCAGGACGTAGTACTATATAAACAGACAGAATATCTCCACCCTCCCAGAGTCTTTACCCTTAATGTTTCTAATCATAGTTTTTTTTGCAGCTTTTATAGTGTCTATGTAATAATGTTAATATGATGCTCCCTTTGTCAGTTTATAAACAACTTGATTAACTACCTATATATGATTTCTATAGAGTATTCATATAGAGTATTCCTATAGAGTATTCCTGTAGAGTATTCCTATAGAGTATTCCTATAGAGTATTCCTATAGAGTATTCCAATAGAGTATTCCTATAGAGTATTCCTATAGAGTATTCCTATAGAGTATTCCTATAGAGTATTCCTATAGAGTATTCATATAGAGTATTCCTATAGAGTATTCATATAGAGTATTTCTATAGAGTATTCCTATAGAGTATTTCTATAGAGTATTCCTATAGAGTATTCATATAGAGTATTTCTATAGAGTATTCCTATAGAGTATTTCTATAGAGAATTCCTATAGAGTATTCCTATAGATTATTTCTATAGAGTATTCCTATAGATTATTTCTATAGAGTATTCCTATAGAGTATTCCTATAGAGTATTCCTATAGAGTATTTCTATAGAGAATTTCTATAGAGTATTCCAATAGAGTATTTCTATAGAGTATTCCAATAGAGTATTCCTATAGAGTATTCCTATAGAGGTTTTCTGTAGAGTATTCCTATAGAGTATTCCTATAGAGTATTCCAATAGAGTATCCCTATAGAGTATTCCTATAGAGGTTTTCTGTAGAGTATTCCTATAGAGTATTCCTATAGAGTATTCCTATAGAGTATTCCTATAGAGTATTTCTGTAGAGTATTCCTATAGAGTATTTCTATAGAGTATTCCAATAGAGTATCCCTATAGAGTATTCCTATAGAGTATTCCTATAGAGTATTCCTATAGAGTATTCCTATAGAGTATTTCTGTAGAGTATTCCTATAGAGTATTCCAATAGAGTATTCCTATAGAGTATTCCTATAGAGTATTCCTATAGAGTATTTCAGTAGAGTATTCCTATAGAGTATTCCAATAGAGTATTCCTATAGAGTATTCATATAGAGTATTTCTGTAGAGTATTCCTATAGAGTATTTCTATAGAGTATTCAAATAGAGTATTCCTATAGAGTATTCCTATCTGGGTTTTCTGTAGAGTATTCATATAGAGTATTCCTATAGAGTATTCATATAGAGTATTTCTATAGAGTATTTCTATAGAGGTTTTCTGTAGAGTATTCCTATAGAGTATTCCTATAGAGTATTCATATAGAGTATTTCTGTAGAGTATTTCTATAGAGTATTTCTATAGAGTATTCATATAGAGTATTCATATAGAGTATTTCTATAGAGTATTTCTATAGAGTATTTCTATAGAGTATTTCTGTAGAGTATTTCTATAGAGTATTCATATAGAGTATTCATATAGAGTATTTCTATAGAGTATTTCTATAGAGTATTTCTATAGAGTATTCATATAGAGTATTTCTATAGAGTATTCATATAGAGTATTCATATAGAGTATTTCTATAGAGTATTTCTATAGAGTATTTCTGTAGAGTATTTCTATAGAGTATTCATATAGAGTATTCATATAGAGTATTTCTATAGAGTATTTCTATAGAGTATTCATATAGAGTATTCATATAGAGTATTTCTATAGAGTATTTCTGTAGAGTATTTCTATAGAGTATTTCTATAGAGTATTTCTGTAGAGTATTCATATAGAGTATTCATATAGAGTATTCATATAGAGTATTTCTATAGAGTATTTCTATAGAGTATTTCTGTAGAGTATTTCTATAGAGTATTCATATAGAGTATTCATATAGAGTATTTCTATAGAGTATTCATATAGAGTATTCATATAGAGTATTTCTATAGAGTATTTCTGTAGAGTATTTCTATAGAGTATTTCTATAGAGTATTTCTGTAGAGTATTTCTGTAGAGTATTTCTATAGAGTATTTCTATAGAGTATTCATATAGAGTATTTCTATAGAGTATTTCTGTAGAGTATTTCTATAGAGTATTTCTATAGAGTATTTCTGTAGAGTATTTCTATAGAGTATTCATATAGAGTATTCATATAGAGTATTTCTATAGAGTATTTCTGTAGAGTATTTCTATAGAGTATTTCTATAGAGTATTTCTGTAGAGTATTTCTATAGAGTATTTCTATAGAGTATTCATATAGAGTATTCATATAGAGTATTTCTATAGAGTATTTCTGTAGAGTATTTCTATAGAGTATTTCTATAGAGTATTTCTGTAGAGTATTCATATAGAGTATTCATATAGAGTATTTCTATAGAGTATTCATATAGAGTATTCATATAGAGTATTTCTATAGAGTATTTCTGTAGAGTATTTCTATAGAGTATTTCTATAGAGTATTTCTGTAGAGTATTTCTATAGAGTATTTCTATAGAGTATTCATATAGAGTATTCATATAGAGTATTTCTATAGAGTATTTCTGTAGAGTATTTCTATAGAGTATTTCTATAGAGTATTTCTGTAGAGTATTTCTATAGAGTATTTCTATAGAGTATTTCTGTAGAGTATTTCTATAGAGTATTCATATAGAGTATTCATATAGAGTATTTCTATAGAGTATTTCTATAGAGTATTTCTGTAGAGTATTTCTATAGAGTATTCATATAGAGTATTCATATAGAGTATTTCTATAGAGTATTTCTATAGAGTATTTCTATAGAGTATTCATATAGAGTATTCATATAGAGTATTTCTATAGAGTATTCATATAGAGTATTCATATAGAGTATTTCTATAGAGTATTTCTGTAGAGTATTTCTATAGAGTATTTCTATAGAGTATTTCTGTAGAGTATTTCTATAGAGTATTCATATAGAGTATTCATATAGAGTATTTCTATAGAGTATTTCTGTAGAGTATTTCTATAGAGTATTTCTATAGAGTATTTCTGTAGAGTATTTCTATAGAGTATTTCTATAGAGTATTCATATAGAGTATTCATATAGAGTATTTCTATAGAGTATTTCTGTAGAGTATTTCTATAGAGTATTTCTATAGAGTATTTCTGTAGAGTATTCATATAGAGTATTCATATAGAGTATTTCTATAGAGTATTTCTATAGAGTATTTCTGTATATCTTTCTAATAGTAGTTTAGTTGTGGTGAGAAATAGATTGGTTCCTCAGGGTTTCCTCTTATCACATGATTCTCATTCAGCTGCTTGGTGTTTCCATTCTGTTCTCGTCTGTCCCATGTGGGTTATATCGCGGTTTTCATTGTGTTTCATTGCAGAACGTTCTGTGAACATGCAGCAGCGATATGGATACATGGGGAAAGCAAGATGGCGATTAAATACATTAGAACATAAGTTCTGGAAGACCAAAACACTAAAGTAAAAAGATAACGCAGAACTAAACAGGAAAATGAGCTCACTGTAGCTGTTCAGCTCAGTACCGTTATATGCTGTTATATGCTAATAAACACTGCCCCCTAGTGGACAAAGGTGGTTATAGATTTTAAAAACATTTATTGCAATAACTATTGTCCAGCAAAGTGTCCGTACCACAGCAGGATGTCATAAAATGACTTTCTTGTTGATTTGATCAATACATCCAATATTTGTCACTGTTCCTCTTAGTCTCCAATTCCTTCCCCCTGAATCAACGTTATTGCAACGTCATTTCAACCAAAACCAATCTATGTGTTGAAGTTGAATCAACGTTATCTCCACGTTATCTCAACCAAAACCAATCTATGTGATGAAGTTGAATCAACGTTATCTCCACGTTATCTCAACCAAAACCAATCTATGTGATGAAGTTGAATCAACGTTATCTCCACGTTATCTCAACCAAAACCAATCTATGTGATGAAGTTGAATCAACGTTATCTCCACATCATTTCAACCAAAACCAATCTATGTGATGAAGTTGAATCAACGTTATCTCCACGTTATCTCAACCAAAACCAATCTATGTGATGAAGTTGAATCAACGTTATCTCCACGTTATCTCAACCAAAACCAATCTATGTGATGAAGTTGAATCAAGGTTGTCTCCCCTCACCCCCCCAATAACTTTTAACCCAAAATCCAACGTCACTACCACCCAAATGTAAATCAAAACTAGATGTTGAACTGAAGAATGTGCCAAGTGGAGAGTTATTTTATAGGGAAAAAAAATATTTATGACTAAAAAAATGACTGACTGACACTTTATTTGTTGTAAAGGGAAAGTTGCGTTACATTATCTTACCCAAACCAGACCATATGGTTGTTACATTATCTTACCCAAACCAGACCATATGGTTGTTACATTATCTTACCCAAACCAGACCATATGGTTGTTACATTATCTTACCCAAACCAGACCATATGGTTGTTACATTATCTTACCCAAACCAGACCATATGGTTGTTACATTATCTTTACCCAAACCAGACCATATGGTTGTTACCCAAACCAGACCATATGGTTGTTACATTATCTTACCCAAACCAGACCATATGGTTGTTACATTATCTTACCCAAACCAGACCATATGGTTGTTACATTATCTTACCCAAACCAGACCATATGGTTGTTACATTATCTTACCCAAACCAGACATGATATGGTTACTATGAAATAACACATGGAATCAAGTAGCCACCCTTTGCCTTGATTACAGCCTTGCACACTCTTGGTATTCTCTCAACTAGCTTCACCTGGAATGCTTTTTCAACGGTGTTGAAGGAGTTCCCACATATGCTGAGCTCTAGTTGGCTGCTTTTCTAACTCATCCTAAACCATCTCAATTGGGTTGAGGTCAGGTGATTGTGGAGGTCAGTCTTCACTATTATTCTATAAGGTATAAAATAGTCAAAAAATAAAGAAAAACCCTTGAATGAGTAGATTTGTCCAAACGTTTAACTGGTACTGACACACACACACACACACACACACACACACACACACACGCACACACACACACACACACACACACTCAGTGTTGTCGTCATCGTCGTGCTCCCTCACCTATTGTTTTTATTGTCACTCCTTTGTCTCTTTCTTTCAGTGGTTACTGCTCTGAATTTCTGTGTTATTTCAGTGTTTCCACCTTTGTAACCCTGACTCTGTAAAATAATGAAGAATGCCAAGTCACCGTTATAAACTCAGTGTTGTCGTGCTTCCTCACCCTCTCACCTCCCTCACACACTCACCTCCCTCACCCTCTCACCTCCCTCACCCTCTCACCTCCCTCACACACTCACCTCCCTCACCCTCTCACCTCCCTCACCCTCTCACCTCCCTCACACACTCACCTCCCTCACCCTCTCACCTCCCTCACCCTCTCACCTCCCTCACCCTCTCACCTCCCTCACACACTCACCTCCCTCACCCTCTCACCTCCCTCACCCTCTCACCTCCCTCACCCTCTCACCTCCCTCACCCTCTCACCCCCTCACCCTCTCACCTCCCTCACCCTCTCACCTCCCTCACCCTCTCACCTCCCTCACCCTCTCACCTCCCTCACCCTCTCACCTTCCTCACCCTCTCACCTCCCTCACCCTCTCACCTACCTCACCCTCTCACCTCCCTCACCCTCTCACCTCCCTCACACACTCACCTCCCTCACCCTCTCACCTCCCTCACCCTCTCACCTCCCTCACACACTCACCTCCCTCACCCTCTCACCTCCCTCACACACTCACCTCCCTCACCCTCTCACCTCCCTCACCCTCTCACCTCCCTCACCCTCTCACCTCCCTCACACACTCACCTCCCTCACCCTCTCACCTCCCTCACCCTCTCACCTCCCTCACCCTCTCACCTCTCACACACTCACACCCTCACCCTCCACCTCCCTCACACTCTCACCTCCCTCACCCTCTCACCTCCCCTCCCTCACCCTCTCACCTCCCTCACCCTCTCACCTTCCTCACCCTCTCACCTCCCTCACCCTCTCACCTACCTCACCCTCTCACCTCCCCTCACCCTCTCACCTCCCTCACACACTCACCTCCCTCACCCTCTCACCTCCCTCACCCTCTCACCTACCTATTTTCTTTATTGTCGCTCCTTTGTCTCTTTCCAGTGGTTACTGGTCTGTGAATGTTTGACTCAACGTTAACTTTGACATATTGAATCATGTGCTTTCAGTGAGTGAAGCCTTTGACACAGAGACAGTGGTGTTGACTCTATGTATCTCCCTCTATAACCTATTGATGTTAGAGTGGTGTTGACTCTATGTATCTCCCTCTATAACCTATTGATGTTAGAGTGGTGTTGACTCTATGTATCTCCCTCTATAACCTATTGATGTTAGAGTGGTGTTGACTCTATGTATCTCCCTCTATAACCTATTGATGTTAGAGTGGTGTTGACTCTATGTATCTCCCTCTATAACCTATTGATGTCAGAGTGGTGTTGACTCTATGTATCTCCCTCTATAACCTATTGATGCCTTGCGAAAGTATTCGGCCCCCTTGAACTTTGACCTTTTGCCACATTTCAGGCTTCAAACATAAAGATATAAAACTGTATTTTGACTCTAGAATCAACAACAATAACACAATCATGAAGTGGTTTGATTTGATTTGATTGGAACAAGCCAGATGGGATGTTAAAGAGCCCTGACAACTATCCTGTAGTCGTGGAACCTATCATGTTATGGTGTTGACTCACCGTGAATCTAAGACATAAAAAATGGTCATAGTAATTACATTACAATTATTGTAATATGTTTATTTTAGGGAGTGCTGGGGACAACTTTATTTCCAAGTACATATAACCTTACTCAGTAGGGGTGTCAACTTTATTTTCAAGTACATATAGTTTACTCAGTAGGGGTGTCAACTTTATTTCCAAGGACATATAGTTTAATCAGTAGGGGTGTCAACTTTATTTCCAAGGACATATAGTTTACTCAGTAGGGTGTCAACTTTATTTTCAAGTACATATAGTTTACTCAGTAGGGGGTCAACTTTATTTCCAAGGACTGTATCTCCCTCTATAACCTATTGATATAGTCTACTCAGTAGGGGGTCAACTTTATTTCCAAGGACATATAGTTTACTCAGTAGGGGTCAACTTTATTTCCAAGGACATATAGTCTACTCAGTAGGGGGTCAAATTTATTTCCAAGGACATATAGTTTACTCAGTAGGGGTGTCAACTTTATTTTCAAGTACATATAGTTTACTCAGTAGGGTGTCAACTTTATTTCCAAGGACATATAGTTTACTCAGTAGGGGGGTCAACTTTATTTCCAAGGACATATAGTTTACTCAGTAGGGGGGTCAACTTTATTTCCAAGGACATATAGTTTACTCAGTAGGGGGTCAACTTTATTTCCAAGGACATATAGCTTCATTCTTTAAGTTAAGTAGTTAATGTTGGTGGTCATTTTACAAGGAGAACAGCACAATCAGAGATCAAATTCCAACAGTTCCAAGTGGTCAAAACCATTCGTTTTTTGAGCCAAGGGTGTCAACAAAGCTGTGTTATATTCATTAGGTATGTGTCCTAGGTATAATTCATTAGGTATGTGTCCTAGCTATAATTCATTAGGTATGTGTCCTAGCTATAATTCATTAGGTATGTGTCCTAGCTATAATTCATTAGGTATAACCTAGCTATAATTCATTAGGTATGTGTCCCTGCTATAATTCATTAGGTATGTGTCCTAGCTACAATTCATCAGGTATGTGTCCTAGCTATAATTCATTAGGTATGTGTCCTAGCTATAATTCATTAGGTATGTGTCCTAGCTATAATTCATTAGGTATATCCTAGCTATAATTCATTAGGTATGTGTCCCTGCTATAATTCATTAGGTATGTGTCCTAGCTACAATTCATTTACTATGTGTCCTAGCTATAATTCATTAGGTATGTGTCCTAGCTATAATTCATTAGGTATGTGTCCCTATAATTCATTAGGTATGTCCTAGCTATAATTCATTAGGTATGTGTCCTAGCTATAATTCATTAGGTATGTGTCCTAGCTATAATTCATTAGGTATGTGTCCTAGCTATAATTCATTAGGTATGTCCTAGCTATAATTCATTAGGTATGTGTCCTAGCTATAATTCATTAGGTATGTGTCCTAGCTATAATTCATTAGGTATGTGTCCTAGCTATAATTCATTAGGTATGTGTCCTAGCTATAATTCATTAGGTATGTGTCCTAGGTATAATTCATTAGGTATGTCCTAGCTATAATTCATTAGGTATGTGTCCTAGCTATAATTCATTAGGTATGTGTCCTAGGTATAATTCATTAGGTATGTGTCCTAGCTATAATTCATTAGGTATGTCCTAGCTATAATTCATTAGGTATGTGTCCTAGCTATAATTCATTAGGTATGTGTCCTAGCTATAATTCATTAGGTATGTGTCCTAGCTATAATTCATTAGGTATGTGTCCTAGCTATAATTCATCAGGTATGTGTCCTAGCTATAATTCATTAGGTATGTCCTAGCTATAATTCATTAGGTATGTCCTAGCTATAATTCATTAGGTATGTGTCCTAGCTATAATTCATTAGGTATGTGTCCCTGCTATAATTCATTAGGTATGTGTCCTAGCTATAATTCATTAGGTATGTGTCCTAGCTATAATTCATTAGGTATGTGTCCTAGCTATAATTCATTAGGTATGTGTCCTAGCTATAATTCATTAGGTATGTGTCCTAGCTATAATTCATTAGGTATGTGTCCTAGCTACAATTCATTAGGTATGTGTCCCTGTTATAATTCATTAGGTATGTCCTAGCTATAATTCATTAGGTATGTCCTAGCTATAATTCATTAGGTATGTGTCCTAGCTATAATTCATTAGGTATGTCCTAGCTATAATTCATTAGGTATGTGTCCTAGCTACAATTCATTAGGTATGTGTCCCTGCTATAATTCATTAGGTATGTGTCCTAGCTATAATTCATTAGGTATGTGTCCCTGCTATAATTCATTAGGTATGTGTCCTAGCTATAATTCATTAGGTATGTGTCCTAGCTATAATTCATTAGGTATGTGTCCTAGCTATAATTCATTAGGTATGTGTCCTAGCTATAATTCATTAGGTATGTGTCCTAGCTATAATTCATTAGGTATGTCCTAGCTATAATTCATTAGGTATGTCCTAGCTATAATTCATTAGGTATGTGTCCTAGCTATAATTCATTAGGTATGTCCTAGCTATAATTCATTAGGTATGTGTCCTAGCTATAATTCATTAGGTATGTGTCCTAGCTATAATTCATTAGGTATGTGTCCTAGCTACAATTCATTAGGTATGTGTCCTAGCTATAATTCATTAGGTATGTGTCCTAGCTATAATTCATTAGGTATGTGTCCTAGCTATAATTCATTAGGTATGTGTCCTAGCTATAATTCATTAGGTATGTGTCCTAGCTATAATTCATTAGGTATGTGTCCTAGCTATAATTCATTAGGTATGTGTCCTAGCTACAATTCATTAGGTATGTGTCCCTGCTATAATTCATTAGGTATGTGTCCTAGCTATAATTCATTAGGTATGTGTCCTAGCTATAATTCATTAGGTATGTGTCCTAGCTATAATTCATTAGGTATGTGTCCTAGCTATAATTCATTAGGTATGTGTCCTAGCTATAATTCATTAGGTATGTGTCCTAGCTATAATTCATTAGGTATGTCCTAGCTATAATTCATTAGGTATGTGTCCTAGCTATAATTCATTAGGTATGTCCTAGCTACAATTAATTAGGTATGTGTCCTAGCTATAATTCATTAGGTATGTCCTAGCTATAATTCATTAGGTATGTCCTCGCTATAATTCATTAGGTATGTGTCCTGGCTATAATTCATTAGGTATGTGTCCTAGCTATAATTCATTAGGTATGTCCTAGCTACAATTCATTAGGTATGTCCTCGCTATAATTCATTAGGTATGTGTCCTAGCTATAATTCATTAGGTATGTGTCCCATCTATAATTCATTAGGTATGTGTCCTAGCTATAATTCATTAGGTATGTGTCCTTGCTACAATTCATTAGGTATGTGTCCTAGCTATAATTCATTAGGTATGTGTCCTAGGTATAATTCATTAGGTATGTGTCCTAGCTATAATTCATTAGGTATGTGTCCCTGCTATAATTCATTAGGTATGTGTCCTAGCTACAATTCATTAGGTATGTGTCCTAGCTATAATTCATTAGGTATGTGTCCTAGCTATAATTCATTAGGTATGTGTCCTTAGCTATAATTCATTAGGTATGTCCTAGCTATAATTCATTAGGTATGTGTCCTAGCTATAATTCATTAGGTATGTGTCCTAGCTATAATTCATTAGGTATGTGTCCTAGCTATAATTCATTAGGTATGTGTCCTAGCTATAATTCATTAGGTATGTGTCCTAGCTATAATTCATTAGGTATGTGTCCTAGCTATAATTCATTAGGTATGTGTCCTAGCTATAATTCATTAGGTATGTGTCCTAGCTATAATTCATTAGGTATGTGTCCTAGCTATAATTCATTAGGTATGTGTCCTAGCTATAATTCATTAGGTATGTGTCCTAGCTATAATTCATTAGGTATGTGTCCTAGCTATAATTCATTAGGTATGTGTCCTAGCTATAATTCATTAGGTATGTGTCCTGCTATAATTCATTAGGTATGTGTCCTAGCTATAATTCATTAGGTATGTGTCCTAGCTATAATTCATTAGGTATGTGTCCTAGCTATAATTCATTAGGTATGTGTCCTAGCTATAATTCATTAGGTATGTGTCTAGCTATAATTCATTAGGTATGTGTCCTAGCTATAATTCATTAGGTATGTCCTAGCTATAATTCATTAGGTATGTGTCCTGCTATAATTCATTAGGTATGTGTCCTAGCTATAATTCATTAGGTATGTGTCCTAGCTATAATTCATTAGGTATGTGTCCTAGCTATAATTCATTAGGTATGTGTCCTAGCTATAATTCATTAGGTATGTGTCCTAGCTATAATTCATTAGGTATGTGTCCTAGCTATAATTCATTAGGTATGTCCTAGCTATAATTCATTAGGTATGTCCTAGCTATAATTCATTAGGTATGTGTCCTAGCTATAATTCATTAGGTATGTGTCCTAGCTATAATTCATTAGGTATGTGTCCTAGCTATAATTCATTAGGTATGTCCTAGCTATAATTCATTAGGTATGTCCTAGCTATAATTCATTAGGTATGTGTCCTAGCTATAATTCATTAGGTATGTGTCCTAGCTATAATTCATTAGGTATGTGTCCTAGCTATAATTCATTAGGTATGTCCTAGCTATAATTCATTAGGTATGTGTCCTAGCTATAATTCATTAGGTATGTCCTAGCTATAATTCATTAGGTATGTGTCCTAGGTATAATTCATTAGGTATGTGTCCTAGCTATAATTCATTAGGTATGTGTCCTAGCTATAATTCATTAGGTATGTCCTAGCTACAATTCATTAGGTATGTCCTCGCTATAATTCATTAGGTATGTCCTAGCTACAATTCATTAGGTATGTCCTCGCTATAATTCATTAGGTATGTGTCCTAGCTATAATTCATTAGGTATGTGTCCTAGCTATAATTCATTAGGTATGTGTCCTAGCTATAATTCATTAGGTATGTGTCCTAGCTATAATTCATTAGGTATGTGTCCCAGCTATAATTCATTAGGTATGTGTCCTAGCTATAATTCATTAGGTATGTGTCCTAGCTATAATTCATTAGGTATGTGTCCTAGCTATAATTCATTAGGTATGTGTCCTAGCTATAATTCATTAGGTATGTGTCCTAGCTATAATTCATTAGGTATGTCCTCGCTATAATTCATTAGGTATGTGTCCTAGCTATAATTCATTAGGTATGTGTCCTAGCTATAATTCATTAGGTATGTGTCCTAGCTATAATTCATTAGGTATGTGTCCTAGCTATAATTCATTAGGTATGTGTCCCTGCTATAATTCATTAGGTATGTCCTAGCTACAATTCATTAGGTATGTCCTCGCTATAATTCATTAGGTATGTGTCCTGGCTATAATTCATTAGGTATGTGTCCTAGCTATAATTCATTAGGTATGTGTCCTAGCTATAATTCATTAGGTATGTGTCCTAGCTATAATTCATTAGGTATGTGTCCTAGCTATAATTCATTAGGTATGTGTCCTAGCTATAATTCATTAGGTATGTGTCCTAGCTATAATTCATTAGGTATGTGTCCTAGCTATAATCATTTAGGTATGTGTCCTAGCTATAATTCATTAAGTATGTGTCCTAGCTATAATTCATTAGGTATGTGTCCTAGCTATAATTCATTAGGTATGTGTCCTAGCTATAATTCATTAGGTATGTGTCCTAGCTATAATTGATTAGGTATGTGTCCCATCTATAATTCATTAGGTATGTGTCCCAGCTATAATTCATTAGGTATGTGTCCCTGCTATAATTCATTAGGTATGTGTCCTAGCTATAATTCATTAGGTATGTGTCCTAGCTATAATTCATTAGGTATGTGTCCTAGCTATAATTCATTAGGTATGTGTCCTAGCTATAATTCATTAGGTATGTGTCCTAGCTATAATCATTTAGGTATGTGTCCTAGCTATAATTCATTAAGTATGTGTCCTAGCTATAATTCATTAGGTATGTGTCCTAGCTATAATTCATTAGGTATGTGTCCTAGCTATAATTCATTAGGTATGTGTCCTAGCTATAATTGATTAGGTATGTGTCCCATCTATAATTCATTAGGTATGTGTCCCAGCTATAATTCATTAGGTATGTGTCCTAGCTATAATTCATTAGGTATGTGTCCTAGCTATAATTATTACAATATCCATGTACATTTTGCATGACAAGGAGTCATCACCCCAAATGTCATAATAGTCACAGCCCTACGACAAAGACCTCTGCACAGCCCTACGACAAAGACCTCTGCACAGGCTAACCTTTGAGTCGCGGTCAAGTTCAGTGAGAGGCACGGGACTGTCTATCCCAGAGCGCCAGGAGCCAAGGTTTCAGTTAAGTTTCAGTGGCTACTACTCTACAAACCGCTCTCTCCTTTCCTCTCTCTCTCCAGCCAAGGTATTGTTCTCTTAGTTCTTCTCGTGTTCTTCAAAGCTAAGACAATGTTATGAGGAGTCTCCCTCCTCTGATCAAAGCTAAACCAGGACAGTATGACACTGCCAAGCTAAACCCAGTCCACGGGTGATGATGTTAGATTTGATTTGTGTTTGTATTTGCTAGTCTGTGACTGGATTACACACACACACACACACACACACACACACACACACACACACACACACACACACACACACACACACACACACACACACACACACACACACACACACACACACACACACACACACACACACACACACACACACACACACTGCACACACAGACACTTTACACTACACACACACGTGAGCAGAGTAGACGACCCAGGGTTTTCTGCATAGTTCAGGATCTCATACACCAGAACCGCCTGGAACAGACTGACAACACACACACACACACACACACACACACACACACACACACACACACACACACACACACACACACACACACACACACACACACACACACACACACACACACACACACACACACTTGTGACACTTTGTTGTTGTAGTTGTGAAATAAGTTGAAAAGAACAGAAGGAGATGACTAGTGGAACATTTTTAACTTTCTTTTAGCTTTTTAAAAATGTTATACATGGAAGTTAGTTCACTTGTCATGACAGTGTGTGTTTTTGTCACAGTCGAATGGTTTTTAATTGAAGTGTTTTATGGGAAATCAGGCCGTTGTAAATAGATCGATGTCTGTGTAGCACGCTGTTGTCACTCTTATGAACATATCACAGGTTAGATCATGTTTCCACTGTGTCAACATAACTGGACGGACTTTACTGCTAACAGACTGACTTTACTGCTAACAGACTGACTTTACTGCTAACAGACTGACTTTACTGCTAACAGACTGACTTTACTGCTAACAGACTGACTTTACTGCTAACAACAGACTGACTTTACTGCTAACAGACTGACTTTACTGCTAACAGACTGACTTTACTGCTAACAGACTGACTTTACTGCTAACAACAGACTGACTTTACTGCTAACAGACTGACTTTACTGCTAACAGACTGACTTTACTGCTAACAACAGACTGACTTTACTGCTAACAGACTGACTTTACTGCTAACAGACTGAACTGCTAACAACAGACTGACTTTACTGCTAACAGACTGACTTTACTGCTAACAGACTGACTTTACTGCTAACAGACTGACTTTACTGCTAACAGACTGACTTTACTGCTAACAGACTGACTTTACTGCTAACAGACTGACTTTACTGCTAACAGACTGACTTTACTGCTAACAACAGACTGACTTTACTGCTAACAGACTGACTTTACTGCTAACAGACTGACTTTACTGCTAACAGACTGACTTTACTGCTAACAACAGACTGACTTTACTGCTAACAGACTGACTTTACTGCTAACAACAGACTGACTTTACTGCTAACAGACTGACTTTACTGCTAACAACAGACTGACTTTACTGCTAACAGACTGACTTTACTGCTAACAGACTGACTTTACTGCTAACAACAGACTGACTTTACTGCTAACAACAGACTGACTTTACTGCTAACAACAGACTGACTTTACTGCTAACGACAGACTGACTTTACTGCTAACGACAGACTGACTTTACTGCTAACAGACTGACTTTACTGCTAACAGACTGACTTTACTGCTAACAGACTGACTTTACTGCTAACAGACTGACTTTACTGCTAACAGACTGACTTTACTGCTAACAACAGACTGACTTTACTGCTAACAACAGACTGACTTTACTGCTAACAGACTGACTTTACTGCTAACGACAGACTGACTTTACTGCTAATGACAGACTGACTTTACTGCTAACGACAGACTGACTTTACTGCTAACGACTCTGGACTG
Source organism: Oncorhynchus gorbuscha (assembly GCF_021184085.1). NCBI lineage: Eukaryota > Metazoa > Chordata > Actinopteri > Salmoniformes > Salmonidae > Oncorhynchus > Oncorhynchus gorbuscha. The sequence goes on along the minus strand of NW_025746199.1, from coordinate 10,161 downwards.
ACTTTACTGCTAACGACAGACTGACTTTACTAACCTAATCCTCTGGTGGGGGTATAGACTGACATTACTGCTAACAGACTGACTTTACTGCTAACAGACTGACTTTACTGCTAACAGACTGACTTTACTGCTAACAGACTGATTTTACTGCTAACGACAGACTGATTTTACTGCTAACGACAGACTGATTTTACTGCTAACGACAGACTGACTTTACTGCTAACAGACTGATTTTACTGCTAACAGACTGACTTTACTGCTAACAGACTGACTTTACTGCTAACAGACTGACTTTACTGCTAACAGACTGACTTTACTGCTAACAACAGACTGACTTTACTGCTAACAGACTGACTTTACTGCTAACAGACTGACTTTACTGCTAACAGACTGACTTTACTGCTAACAGACTGACTTTACTGCTAACGACAGACTGACTTTACTGCTAACAGACTGACTTTACTGCTAACGACAGACTGACTTTACTGCTAACTGGTGGGACTGACTTTACTGCTAACAGACTGACTTTACTGCTAACAGACTGACATTACTGCTAACGACAGACTGACTTTACTGCTAACAGACTGACTTTACTGCTAACAACAGACTGACTTTACTGCTAACAGACTGACTTTACTGCTAACGACAGACTGACTTTACTGCTAACGACAGACTGACTTTACTGCTAACAGACTGACTTTACTGCTAACAGACTGACTTTACTGCTAACAGACTGACTTTACTGCTAACCCTAACCCTCTGGTGGGGGGGGGTATAACCCTAACCCTCTGGTGTGGGGGGTATAACCCTGACCCTCTGGTGGGGGGGGTATAACCCTAACCCTCTGGTGGGGGGGGGTATAACCCTGACCCTCTCTTGGGGGGGTATAACCCTAACCCGTGACTGTAAGTCGCTTTGGATAAAAGCATCTGCTAAATGGCATATATTATTATATTATTATTATTATTATTATAACCCTAACCCTCTGGTGGGGGGTATAACCCTAACCCTCTGGTGGGGGGGGGTATAACCCTGACCCTCTGGGGGGGTATAACCCTAACCCTCTGGTGGGGGGTATAACCCTAACCCTCTGGTGGGGGGGTATAACCCTAACCCTCATTTGATTACAGGGTTATTTTCTGTCTGTTCTTTTATCCCTCAGACACAATGAATGTTTACCAAACACCAGAGAAGGAGATCATCTCAGGGCTTTCTTACGTAAGTACATTTAATCTCCTTCACCACCTCCTCTCTCTCTCTCTCTCTCTCTCTCTCTCTCTCTCTCTCTCTCTCTCTCTCTCTCTCTCTCTCTCTCTCTGTCTCTCTCTCTCTTTCAAAGTGTTTTATTGTCATGGGAAACATATGTTAACATTGCCAAAGCAAGTGAAGTAGATAATAAACAACAGTGAAATAAACAATAAAAATGAACAGTGAACATTACAGTCACATGTTTCAAAGGAATAGACACATTTCAATTGTCATATTATGGGTATGTACAGGGTTATAGACATGTACAAATAGTTAAAGTACAAAAGGGAAAAATAAAAATAAATATCAAAAAAATTAGTAAAAATCCAAATAATTTCACAGATCTTCATTGTAAAGGGATTTATTAAACACTGTTTTCCATGCTTGTTCAATGAACCATAAACAATGAATGAACATAGTGTCTTAACAACCATTCTAACAGCTTACAGACGGAAAGCAATTAAGGTCACACTCGGCTACGCATGCCTCTCCCTAACGTCAATATGCCTTGTCCATTGCTGTTATGGTTAGTAATCATTGCCTTATTTCACTGTTGAGCTTCTTGCAACTGCACAATATACCTTAGCTAACCCTTTAGTTCCACCTCCCACACATGCGGTGACATCACCTGGTCTAAGTTATGTTTCTAGAGACAATATCTCTCTCATCATCACTCAATACATAGGTTTACCTCCACTGTATTCACATCCTACCATATCTTTGTCTGTACACTATGCCTTGAATCTATTCTATCACTTCCAGAAACCGGCTCCTTTTACTCTCTGTTCTGAACGTACTAGATGACCAGTTCTTATAGCCTTTAGCCGTACCCTTACCCTACTCCTCCTCTGTTCTGAACGCACTAGACGACCAGTTCTTATAGCCTTTAGACCTACCCTCATCCTACTCCTCCTCTGTTCTGAACGCACTAGACGACCAGTTCTTATAGCCTTTCGACCTACCCTTACCCTACTCCTCCTCTGTTCTGAACGCACTAGACGACCAGTTCTTATAGCCTTTAGACCTACCCTCATCCTACTCCTCCTCTGTTCCTCTGGTGTTGTAGAGGTGAATCCAGGTCCTGCAGTGCCTAGCTCCACTCCTATTCCCCAGGCGCTATCATTTGTTGACTTCTGTAACCATAAAAGCCTTGGTTTCATGCATGTTAACATTAGAAGACTCCTCCCTAAGTTTGTTTTACTCACTGCGTTAGCACACTCTGCCAACCCGGATGTCTTAGCCGTGTCTGAATCCTGACTTAAGAAATGAACCAAAAACCTTGAAATTTCCATCCCTAACTATAACATTTTCCGACAAGATAGATCTGCCAAAGGGGTGGAGTTGCAATCTACTGCAGAGCTAATCTGTAGAGTTCTGTCATGCTATCCAGGTCTGTACCCAAACAATTCAAGATTTTACTTTTAAAAATCCACCTTTCCAGAAACAAGTCTCTCACCGTTTCCGCTTGCTATAGACCACCCTCTGCCCCTAGCTGTGCCCTGGACACCATATGTGAATTGATTGCCCCAAATCTATCTTCAATCTCACACAAATTATCAATGAACGTACCAGGTACATCCCCAAATCTGTAAACACGGGCACCCTCACAGATCATCCTAACCAAGTTGCCATCCAAATACACCTCTGCTGTCTTCAACCAAGATCTCAGCGATCACTGCCTCATTGCCTGCATCCGTAATGGGTCTACGGTCAAATGACCACCTCTCATCACTGTCAAACGCTCCCTAAACCACTTCAGCGTGCAGGCCTTTCTAATTGACCTGGCCCGGGTATCCTGGAAGGATATTGACCTCATCCCGTCAGTAGAGGATGCCTGGTTATTCTTTAAAAGTGCTTTCCTCATCATCTTAAATAAGCATGCGCCATTCAAAAAATGTAGAAACAGGAACAGATATAGCCCTTGGTTCTCCCCAGACCTGACGACCCTTAACCAACACAAAAACATCCTGTGTCATACTGCATTAGCATCGAATAGCCCCGTGATATGCAACTTTTCAGGGAAGTTAGGAACCAATATAAACAGGCAGTTACAAATGCCTAGGCTAGCTTTCTCAAACAGAAACTTGCATCCTGTAGCACAAACTCAAAAAAGTTCTGGGACATTGTAAAGTCCATGGAGAATAAGAACACCTCCTCCCAGCTGCCCACTGCTCTGAGGCTAGGAAACACTGTTTTTTTCAATTATCGTAGAAACACTATTCTACGATAATTGAGAATTTAAATAAGCTTTTCTCTATGGCTGGCCATACATTACATTACATTTACATTTAAGTCATTTAGCAGACGCTCTTATCCAGAGCGACTTACAAATTGGTGCATTCACCTTATGACATCCAGTGGAACAGTCACTTTACAATAGTGCATCTAAATCTTAAAGGGGGGTGAGAGGGATTACTTATCCTATCCTAGGTATTCCTTAAAGAGGTGGGGTTTCAGGTGTCTCTGGAAGGTGGTGATTGACTCCGCTGTCCTGGCGTCGTGAGGGAGTTTGTTCCACCATTGGGGGGCCAGAGCAGCGAACAGTTTTGACTGGGCTGAGCGGGAGCTGTACTTCCTCAGTGGTAGGGAGGCGAGCAGGCCAGAGGTGGATGAACGCAGTGCCCTTGTTTGGGTGTAGGGCCTAATCAGAGCCTGGAGGTACTGAGGTGCCGTTCCCCTCACAGCTCCGTAGGCAAGCACCATGGTCTTGTAGCGGATGCGAGCTTCAACTGGAAGCCAGTGGAGAGAACGGAGGAGCGGGGTGACGTGAGAGAACTTGGGAAGGTTGAACACCAGACGGGCTGCGGCGTTCTGGATGAGTTGAAGGGGTTTAATGGCACAGGCAGGGAGCCCAGCCAACAGCGAGTTGCAGTAATCCAGACGGGAGATGACAAGTGCCTGGATTAGGACCTGCGCCGCTTCCTGTGTGAGGCAGGGTCGTACTCTGCGGATGTTGTAGAGCATGAACCTACAGGAACGGGCCACCGCCTTGATGTTGGTTGAGAACGACAGGGTGTTGTCCAGGATCACGCCATCACGCTCTGGGAGGAGGACACAATGGAGTTGTCAACCGTGATGGCGAGATCATGGAACATGCTTTCCACCTGGCTACCCCTACCCCGGTCAACAGGCCTGCACCCCCCACAGCAACTCGCCCAAGCCTCCCCACTTCTCCTTCACCCAAATCTAGATAGTTGATGTTCTGAAAGAGCTGCAAAATCTGGACCCCTACAAATCAGCTGGGCTAGACAATCTGGACCCTCTCTTTCTAAAATGATCTACCGAAATTGTTGCAACCCCTATTACTAGCCTGTTCAACCTCTCTTTCGTATCGTCTGTGATTCCCAAGGATTGGAAAGCTGCAGTCATCCCCCTCTTCAAAGGGGGAGACACTCTAGACCCAAACTGTTATAGACCTATATATATTCTACCCTGCCTTTCTAAGGTCTTCGAAAGCCAAAGTTAATCCCACCGTACCTTCTCCGAATCCCACCGTACCTTCTCCGCTATGCAATCTGGTTTCAGAGCTGGTCATGGGTGCACCTCAGCCACGCTCAAGGTCCTAAACAATATCATAACCGCCATCGATAAGAGACAATACTGTGCAGCCGTATTCATTCTTACTCTGTCAATCACCACATTCTTATCAGCAGACTCAACAGCCTTGGTTTCTCAAATGACTGTCTCGCCTGGTTCACCATCTACTTCTCAGATAGAGTTCAGTGTGTCAAATCGGAGGGTCTGTTGTCCGGACCTCTGGAAGTCTCTATGGAGGTGCCACAGGGTTCAATTCTTGGACCGACTCTCTTCTCTGTATACATCAATGATGTCGCTCTGGCTGCTGGTGATTCTCTGATCCACCTCTACGCAGACGACACCATTCTGTATACTTCTGGCCCTTCTTTGGACACTGTGTTAACTAACCTCCAGACGAGCTTCAATGCCATACAAATCTCCTTCCGTGGCCTTCAACGGCTCTTAAATGCAAGTAAAACTAAAGGCATGCTGTTCAACCGATCGCTGCCCGCACCTGCCCGCCAGTCCGGCATCACTACTCTGGACGGTTCTGACTTAGAATATGTGTACAACTACAAATACCTAGGAGTCTGGTTAGACTGTAAACTCTCCATTCAGACTCACATTAAGCATCTCCCAATCCTAAATTAAATCTAGAATCGGCTTCCTATATCGCAACAAAGCATCCTATGGACTATTATTACAGAGGACAACAAAATGTAAAATGTTCCTTTTTTTGACAAATGTAATAGTGGGTTAGGTCTGCTCTATACCAAATTAGCATACTGCCCGAGTCTCTTCCATGTATCACACCAGGTAGTTTGGTGGATGGGATGACCAGCTCTCTGTAACCTAGAGGACAACTAGTGGGTCCATCTCCTCTATACCACCCACCTGGTAGTGTGGTGGATGGGACTACCAGCTCTCTGTAACCTAGAGGACAACCAGTGGGTCCATCTCCTCTATACCACCCACCTGGTAGTGTGGTGGATGGGACTACCAGCTCTCTGTAACCTAGAGGGCAACCAGTGGGTCCATCTCCTCTATACCCTGTTTCACACCTGGTAGTGTGGTGGATGGAACTACCAGCTCTCTGTAACCTAGAGGACAACCAGTGGGTCCATCTCCTCTATACCACCCACCTGGTAGTATAGTGGATGGGATGACCAGCTCTCTGTAACCTAGAGGACAAAAAGTGGGTCCATCTCCTCTATACCACCCACCTGGTAGTGTGGTGGATGGGACTACCAGCTCTCTGTAACCTAGAGGACAACCAGTGGGTCCATCTCCTCTATACCACCCACCTGGTAGTGTGGTGGATGGGACTACCAGCTCTCTGTAACCTAGAGGACAACCAGTGGGTCCATCTCCTCTATACCACCCACCTGGTAGTGTGGTGGATGGGATGACCAGCTCTCTGTAACCTAGAGGACAACCAGTGGGTCCATCTCCTCTATACCACCCACCTGGTAGTGTGGTGGATGGGACTACCAGCTCTCTGTAACCTAGAGGACAACCAGTGGGTCCATCTCCTCTATACCACCCACCTGGTAGTGTGGTGGATGGGGACTACCAGCTCTCTGTAACCTAGAGGACAACCAGTGGGTCCATCTCCTCTATACCACCCACCTGGTAGTATGGTGGATGGGATGACCAGCTCTCTGTAACCTAGAGGACAACCAGTGGGTCCGTCTCCTCTATACCACCCACCTGGTAGTGTGGTGGATGGGATGACCAGCTCTCTGTAACCTAGAGGGCAACCAGTGTGTCCATCTCCATCTCCCACCCATCTCTCTCTCTCTCTCTCTCTCTCTCTCTCTCTCTCTCTCTCTCTCTCTCTCTCTCTCTACACTCTTTGGTGGTCCCCTCCTTGGTTACATTTGTCCCCTCCTTGGTTACAATACAGTCTTTGATGGTACATTTGTCCCCTCCTGACAATGATGGTACATTTGTCCCCTCCTTGGTTACAATACACTCTTTGATGGTACATTTGTCTTTGATGGTACATTTGTCCCCTCCTTGGTTACAATACATTTGTCTCTTTGATGGTACATTTGTCCTCTCCTTGGTTTTGTCCAATACACTTTGTCTTTGATGGTACATTTGTCCCTCCTTGGTTACAATACACTCTTTGATGGTACATTTATCCCCTCCTTGGTTACAATACACTCTTTGATGGTACATTTGTTACAATACACTCTTTGATGGTACATTTGATATAAAGGCTTGTTATACTGTAATTGTCTCTCTCCCCTCCTTTCTCCATGTACAGAGGAAAATAAGTGATAGTGTTATATGGAATAATGAATCTACTGCCACCATGGAGATGAATCCAGAGGGCCTACCTTCCCTGGACTACAGGGAAGAGGACCCCCCTCCCAACAAACACTTCAAGTACCACACCAGCCTGCAGAACATGATCCCATTCCGCTTCTCAAACAAGTAAGTCCCAACTACACACCTCTAACCCCTAACCCCTAACCCCTACCCCCTAAAACCCCTACCGTCTAACCCTACCCCATAACCCCTAACCCATAATAACACTACCCTCTAACCCTACCCCCTAACCCATAATAACCCAAACCAGTAACCGATAATACCCCTAAACATAATGACCCTAAACCATCATAACCCTAACCCCTAACCCCTACTCCCTAATAACCCTACCCTCTAACCCTACCCTCTAACCCATAATACCCCTAAACCATAATAACCCTAACCCCTAACCCCTACTCCCTAATAACCCTACCCTCTAACCCTACCCCCTACCCCATAATAACCCTAACCCCTAACCCCTACTCCCTAATAACCCTACCCTCTAACCCTACCCTCTAACCCATAATACCCCTAACCCATAATAACCCTAACCCCTAACCCCTACTCCCTAATAACCCTACCCTCTAACCCTACGCTCTAACCCATAATAACCCTAACCCCTACTCCCTAATAACCCTACCCTCTAACCCTACCCTCTAAACCATCATAACCCTAACCCCTAACCCCTACTCCCTAATATTCCTACCCTCTAACCCTACCCCCTACCCCATAATAACCCTAACCCCTAACCCCTACTCCCTAATAACCCTACCCTCTAACCCTACCCCCTAAACCATAATAACCCTAACCCCTAACCCCTACTCCCTAATAACCCTACCCTCTAACCCTACCCCCTAACCCATAATAACCCTAACCCCTAACCCCTACTCCCTAATAACTCTACCCTCTAACCCTACCCCCTAACCCATAATAACCCTAACCCCTAACCCCTACTCCCTAATAACCCTACCCTCTAACCCTACCCCCTAACCCATAATAACCCTAACCCCTAACCCCTACTCCCTAATAACCCTACCCTCTAACCCTACCCCTACCCCATAATAACCCTAACCCCTAACCCCTACTCCCTAATAACCCTACCCTCTAACCCTACCCCTAACCCCTACTCCCTAATAACCCTACCCTCTAACCCTACCCCCTACCCCATAATAACCCTAACCCCTAACCATAATAACCCTAACCCATAATAACCCAAACCCATAATAACCCAAACCCATAATACCCCTAACCCATAATACCCATAACCCATAATAACCCTAAACCCTAATACCCATAACCCATAATACCCCTAACCCATAATACCCCTAACCCATAATAACCCTAACCCATAATAACCCTAACCCATAATAACCCTAACCCATAATAACCCTAACCCATAATACCCCTAACCCATCATAACCCATAATACCCCTAACCCATCATAACCCATAATACCCCTAACCCATCATAACCCTAACCCATACTACCCCTAACCCATCATAACCCTAACCCATACTACCCCTAACCCATCATAACCCTAACCCATAATTCCCCTAACCCATAATTCCCCTAACCCATAATAACCCTAACCCACAATACCCCTAACCCATAATACCCATAACCCATAATACCCATAACCCATAATACCCATAACCCATAATACCCCTAAACCCATAATACCCCTAAACCCTAATACCCCTAACCCATAATACCCCTAACCCATAATACCCCTAACCCATAATACCCCTAACCCATAATACCCCTAACCCATAATGCCCCTAACCCATAATACCCCTAACCCATCATAACCCATAATACCCCTAACCCTAACCCCTACTCCCTAATAACCCTACCCTCTAACCCTACCCCATGATAACACTAATCCCTAACCATAATAACCCTAACCATAATAACCCTACCCCATAATAAACCTAACCCATAATAAACCTAACCCATAATAACCCTAACCCATAATAACCCCTAACCCATAATAACCCTAACCCATAATACCCCTAACCCATAATAACCCTAACCCATAATAACCCTCACCCCTAACCCATAATACCCCTAACCCCTAACCCATAATAACCCTAACCCATAATAACCCTCACCCCTAACCCATAATAACCCTAACCCATAATACCCCTAACCCCTAACCCATAATACTCCTAACCCATAATACCCCTAACCCATAATAACCCTAACCCATAATAACCCTCACCCCTAACCCATAATAACCCTAACCCATAATAGCCCTAACCCCTAACCCATAATAACCCTAACCCATAATAACCCATAATAACCCTAGCAACGATAAAAACATTCCCTAACCAGAAACCGTGGATTGATGGCAGCATTCGCGTGAAACTGAAAGCGCGAACCACTGCTTTTAATCAGGGCAAGGTGTCTGGCAACATGACTGAATACAAACAGTGCAACTATTCCCTCCGTAAGGCTATCAAACAAGCTAAGCGTCAGTACAGAGACAAAGTGGAATCTCAATTCAATGGCTCAGACACAAGAGGCATGTGGCAGGGTCTACAGTCAATCACGGACTACAAGATTAAATCCAGCCCAGTCACGGACCAGGATGTCTTGCTCCCAGGCAGACTAAATAACTTTTTTGCCCGCTTTGAGGACAATACAGTGCCACTGACACGGCCTGCAACGGAAACATGCGGTCTCTCCTTCACTGCAGCCGAGGTGAGTAAGACATTTAAACGTGTTAACCCTCGCAAGGCTGCAGGCCCAGACGGCATCCCCAGCCGCGCCCTCAGAGCATGCGCAGACCAGCTGGCCGGTGTGTTTACGGACATATTCAATCAATCCCTATACCAGTCTGCTGTTCCCACATGCTTCAAGAGGGCCACCATTGTTCCTGTTCCCAAGAAAGCTAAGGTAACTGAGCTAAACGACTACCGCCCCGTAGCACTCACTTCCGTCATCATGAAGTGCTTTGAGAGACTAGTCAAGGACCATATCACCTCCACCCTACCTGACACCCTAGACCCACTCCAATTTGCTTACCGCCCAAATAGGTCCACAGACGATGCAATCTCAACCACATTGCACACTGCCCTA
>NW_025746198.1:0-149059 GCF_021184085.1 Oncorhynchus gorbuscha | reverse complement strand
TTCCAGTGGGATGATGACTATATTCATCTAGACAGGGACCGATGGGATTTTCCAGTGGGATTATGACTATGTTCATCTAGACAGGGACCGATGGGATTTTCCAGTGAGGATGATAACTATGTTCATCTAGACAGGGACAGATGGGATTTTCCAGTAATATATTGACTATGTTCATCTAGACAGGGACCGATGGGATTTTCCAGTAATATATTGACTATGTTCATCTAGACAGGGACCGATGGGATTTTCCAGTGAGATGATAACTATGTTCATCGAGACAGGGACCGATGGGATTTTCCAGTGGGATGTTGACTATGTTCATCTAGACAGGGACCGATGGGATTTTCCAGTAATATATTGACTATGTTCATCTAGACAGGGACCGATGGGATTTTCCAGTGAGATGATAACTATGTTCATCTAGACAGGGACCGATGGGATTTTCCAGTAATATATTGACTATGTTCATCTAGACAGGGACCGATGGGATTTTCCAGTGAGATGTTGACTATGTTCATCTAGACAGGGACCGATGGGATTTTCCAGTGGGATGATGACTATATTCATCTAGACAGGGACCGATGGGATTTTCCAGTGAGATGATGACTATGTTCATCTAGACAGGGACCGATGGGATTTTCCAGTTGGATGTTGACTATGTTCATCTAGACAGGGACAGATGGGATTTTCCAGTAATATATTGACTATGATCATCTAGACAGGGACCGATGGGATTTTCCAGTCAGATGATGACTATGTTCATCTAGACAGGACCGATGGGATTTTCCAGTTATATATTGACTATGGCATCTTTCCATATATGTCATTGTTTTCCACAGTGTTCAGAGTGTCACTACTGATAATGCCACTGTGACACCGTTGTCGTGGAAATGTGTTTCTGACTCGCTGCAGTGGAAGAAAAATGATATGTTTGACTTTTTATCCTAGAAACCTGGTGACAGGGCTTGATTGAATGGTGCCCTAGATATTCCTGAGGGCTAATGCAATTAATTTTAAAACATCAAAAGAATTGTAGGCAGAATAAAGAGGACTTTATAGCAGAATGATATTATAAAATAATAATTCATTATGATCCAGATATAGCTTAGCATTATTGTACAAGCATTTCAAATTTAAATGCCTATAGGGATGCTGAGTAATATGTTGAAACAGCCCCTGCAGTGGTACCATGACACCATCTTCTAAAGGCCAGGGAGTCATAATGATCATGACTCTCTAAAGGCCAGGGGAGTCATAATGATCATGACTCCTCTAAAGGCCAGGGAGTCATAATGATCATGACTCTTCTAAAGGCCAGGGAGTCATAATGATCATGACTCTTCTAAAGGCCAGGGAGTCATAATGATCATGACTCTTCTAAAGGCCAGGGAGTCATAATGATCATGACTCCTCTAAAGGCCAGGGAGTCATAATGATCATGACTCTTCTAAAGGCCAGGGAGTCATAATGATCATGACTCCTCTAAAGGCCAGGGAGTCATAATGATCATGACTCCTCTAAAGGCCAGGGAGTCATAATGATCATGACTCCTCTAAAGGCCAGGAGTCATAATGATCATGACTCCTCTAAAGGCCAGGGAGTCATAATGATCATGACTCCTCTAAAGGCCAGGGAGTCATAATGATCATGACTCTTCTAAAGGCCAGGGAGTCATAATGATCATGACTCCTCTAAAGGCCAGGGAGTCATAATGATCATGACTCTTCTAAAGGCCAGGGAGTCATAATGATCATGACTCCTCTAAAGGCCAGGGAGTCATACTGATCATGACTCTTCTAAAGGCCAGGGAGTCATAATGATCATTACTCCTCTAAAGACCAGGGAGTCATAATGATCATGACTCTTCTAAATGCCAGGAAGTCATAATGATCATGACTCATCTAAAGGCCAGGGAGTCATAATGATCATGACTCTTCTAAAGGCCAGGGAGTCATAATGATCATGACTCCTCTAAAGGCCAGGGAGTCATAATGTTATAATACCATCAGAGATAGGGTGGGAGGGAGGGAGAATATAAAGGCCCTAACATCAGAGATAGGGGGGAGGGAGGGAGAATATAAAGGCCTAACATCAGAGATAGGGTGGGAGGGAGGGAGATTATAAAGGCCTAACATCAGAGATAGGGTGGGAGGGAGGGAGAATATAAAGGCCTAACATCAGAGATAGGGTGGGAGGGAGGGAGATTATAAAGGCCTAACATCAGAGATAGGGTGGGAGGGAGGGAGAATATAAAGGCCTAACATCAGAGATAGGGTGGAGGTGCATTAGAAACCTATTAGCCCCCTGTAGCTCAGCAGCAGAACTAAACACTCCACTGTCCCAGTAGGAGTTCGCTGCCCATACCAAAGGATTTTAGAACAAAATTGTAATGTACAATATTTAGAAACGTAATTAATTTGAGTTCATTATCTGTTCATATTGTATGGTTTGATTCACATGACTAATAACACAGCACATGCGAATGGCTGATGTGAAGATACTCTCTGACCTGCAGTGCCAACATTATAGTCCAGTCTTGCTGTTTGCACCACGTTAATGACCTAGGATTCTCTTGTCCCAGGGTTTGTTCAATGTCAATGTCTAGTGCTCCTCAGCCAGCCTGTTAGTGGGCAATGTGATGATGCAGTTCCCTTTTGTTCTACTGTGTTCTGTGACGTCCTGTAGAGAGACTGGCCGTCCGGCCGGCTCTTAGATTTGCTGAGTCGTTACGTGAACACTACTTCCTGACTGATATTTCCTGTTTGTCTTGGCACGGACCTCCAATGAATGTCAACCTCCTTTCCTTGTTTCCTGAGCCTTTCAGAGATCTTTTCATGTTTTACCCCACTCTCCTCTTTTGCAACCGTGGCTTTTCCTATTGTTGACATTGATGAGTTTTCTCAAAGAGTACTGGAGTTGGTGTTTAGTCTCTTTTTCTCTGCACAGTCTCAGACCCCCGGACAGCGATAGGTAGACGCAAGTATAACACAACGTTCCAAAACAAATAGCATATGTATTGCTAATGTGTACTGGCTGAGGTTGTCAGCACCACATGTAGCCAGATTCATAGTGAACACATGCATATCCAGAGTTGTATTAGTTTATGGGTTTATGGAGCTGGTTCAGGGCAGAGAGCCACTGTGTGTAGAATCAGAGGAAGCTCTCATAAAACCAATGGTGGAAAAAGTACCCAATTGTCATACTTGAGTAAAAGTATAGATACCTTCATGGAAAGCTACTCAAGTAAAAGGGAAAGTCACCCAGTAAAATACTACTTGAGTAAAAGTCTAAAAGTATTTGGTTTTAAATATACTTAAGTATCAAAAGTAAATGTAATTGCTAAAATATACTTCACATGTAAAATTATAAATAATTTCAAATATGTTATATTAAGTAAAGCAGACGGCACCATTTTCTTGTTTAAACAATGTTTGGATAGCCACACTCCAACACTCAGACTTTATTAACAAAAGATACTGTTGTATTTAGTGAGTCCGCTAGAATATAGGCAGTAGGGATGACCACGTGTTCTCTTGATTAGTGCATGAATTTCACAATTTTCCTTTGGGTTGTCAGGGAAAATGCAATATTTTCTTTAGGAATGTAGTGAAGTAAAAGTTGTCAAAAATATAAATAGTAAAGTACAGATACCCCCAAAAACTACACCACAGCATAAAACCCAGTGATTTAGTCCATTGTCTTCTGTCTGTGGTGGGGAATTCTCCATTCCAATCGTGAGATTTTCCATAGGGTACATGAAGCTCCCTGTAGACTTCCCCTTTATTGAGATGAACATCCTTCCCTCAATGAGTTTCCCTGAACCATCCCATCTACCCTGACTACGTCCCAAATAGCTCGCTAGTTCCTATAGTGTCCTGGTTAAAAGTAGTGCACTAAATAGGGAATAGGGTTCCTTTGGGATGCAGAACCACCCTTATTCTCTTCTCTGTGTTTGACCATGAACCCCTTGAACCGTGAACTTCTTAGACTCTTTTCGGATCGCTGTTTGAGATCTCTGTGCTACATACTTGTCCCTGCTCAGAGGTGCCCTCTACATATCCCTTACTGAGTCACTCTCGGATAGAGAAATGCAAAGTACCAAGGTCTGAGCCAGAATTAGCAAGTGTTGAAAGGTAAAACAAAGACTCCGGACAACGTTTACCCTCAACACGTCAGTGCAGAAAGGACACCTGAAAATGGGACTGACTGTACAGTTTACAGATCGTCCTTGACATTAGACAGGGTGAAGGGAAACAATGGCCTTCGTACTTTATCTACATACATCAAGACAAAGACTCCTTCATGGCAAGAATATCCAATATCCTCTGGTCAAAAGAAACGATCAGGATCCTGTCATCAATGTCACAAGCTTCTTACATTATAACTGATGCTAATGATGGACCTGGAGTAGTTGTTAGGGATTCTGTCTAGACACTGTTACCATGACAGAGGGTTGTAGATGGCAAGAGGTTGATTACACCCCGACCGGACGTTGCTAGGTCTATTGTGACGACAACCGCCTTTACGGATCACAACCCAGAGAGCTACACCGTCAACAAACATGGTTTCACTCTGAGCTGAAGGAGCAGGGGCGTTTCTAGGAAGGATTTAATGGCAGGGGAAAGGGGGGGACTAAGAACCAGTCAGGTGTGGCCATAAGAAATCAGCAAAATTATATCACAAATAGCGTTGAAAATTGGCCTAAACTACGATGCATTGTATTGAATAACCGTTTCAAATGTTAATTTGTATCTGCTCCTATTCAAATAAATACATTTGAAAATGAACATAGGGAAAATATTCAAATTAGATACATGTTCAATGGTAACTCACTGGCATTGAATAATGATCAACCATCAAGGGAGGGGGGAGCCGCCCCTCTGACAACTCCCCTGTGGTGGAGAGGAGGGGGGTTCCGCCCCTCTGACAACTCCCCTGTGGTGGAGAGGAGGGGAGAGTGTTACACGCTCGAGTGCTGCTTCTTGATGGGCATGTTGTTCACAGACTGTAATTGAATCTGCAACGGCTGAAATGTCAGAGATTCATCTAATGTAACGGCTTGAATCAATCTCCCCACCATTTAATTATCTGGGAATATTGAACAGAATAAACAAGGTCATCAATTGAGCTGAACCTCCCATGAGTCTGACAGCTGAGAGAGTGAATGCAAGGAGAAAGCTGCATGTAAGGCCAATGGATGGTGTGTCCCCCAAATCACACCATATTCTCTATATAGTGCTCAACAACACCATATTCCCTTTATAGTGCACTACATAGGGAATGCCATTTGGGACACAGACACAGTGATAGGGAATAATGAAATAGCCTAAGGTCTCAGACTAGCAGGATGGGTTGGAGGTTAGGGGTGTCTGGCACACCCCCACACACATTACCTCTGAACAGGTTAGTGGTTCATCAGAAGACTAGTGTGGATATTGGAACATATCCTGGGATGAGTCTCTATCTATCCTACATTAATTCCATTGTTTGCTATCTGGCTTAAATATGAATTAACCACATATACACTGTAAAGGGGGTTCTGTGAATTTGACATGAACTTAGTGTCATTCATAAATTCATAAAATAAAACTGCAAGGGCACTTTCTTCATAGGAGGGCAAAGGGTCAGGTTCTCAGGCACCCCTAGACTAGGTCCCTATCTGGCACGGCTAGACTAGACCCCGATCTGGCAACCCTAGACTAGGCCCCTATCTGGCACCCCTAAAGCCTTATCTGGCACGGCTAGACTAGGCCCCTGTCTGGCACGGCTAGACTAGACCCCTATCTGGCACCCCTAGACTAGGCCCCTATCTGGCACCCCTAAAGCCTTATCTGGCACGGCTAGACTAGACCCCTATCTGGCACCCCTAGACTAGGCCCCTATCTGGCACCCCTAAAGCCTTATCTGGCACGGCTAGACTAGGCCCCTGTCTGGCAACCCTAGACCCCTGTCTGGCACCCCTAGAGCCTTATCTGGCACCCCTAGACCCCCATCTGGCGCCCCTAGACTAGGCCCCTATCTGGCACCCATAAAGCCTTATCTGGCACGGCTAGACTAGGCCCCTGTCTGGCAACCCTAGACCCCTGTCTGGCAACCCTAGACCCCTGTCTGGCACCCCTAGAGCCTTATCTGGCACCCCTAGACCCCCATCTGGCGCCCCTAGACTAGGCCCCTATCTGGCACCCATAAAGCCTTATCTGGCACGGCTAGACTAGGCCCCTGTCTGGCAACCCTAGACCCCTGTCTGGCACCCCTAGAGCCTTATCTGGCACCCCTAGACCCCCATCTGGCGCCCCTAGACTAGGCCCCTATCTGGCACCCATAAAGCCTTATCTGGCACGGCTAGACTAGGCCCCTGTCTGGCAACCCTAGACCCCTGTCTGGCAACCCTAGACCCCTGTCTGGCACCCCTAGAGCCTTATCTGGCACCCTAGACCCCCATCTGGCACCCCTTGAACCTTATCTGGCACCCCTAGACTAGGCCCACTATCAGGCACCCCTAGACCCCTGTCTGGCACCCCTGGACTAAACAGCCTAAAGCTTACTACTGATTTATTAAATGCAGAATCAATATTGTTTCGTCTGAGGCAGTGGTCGTCTGAGGCTTTTTATAGTCCCGTACCCCTTCAAACATTCAACCTCCAGCTGCGTACCCTCTCTAGCACCAGGGTCAGCGCTCTCTCAAATGTTGCTTTTTGCCATCATTGTAAACCTGCCACACACACACTATACGATACATTTATTACACATAAGAATGAGTTTTGTCACAACCCGGCTCATGGGAAGTGACAAAGAGCTCTTATAGGACATGGGTACAAATAATAATATAATAATAATCAATCATTTTGCTCTTTGTTTAGTCATCTTACATATAACACCTTATTTGTTCATCAAAAATTGTGAATAACTCACCACAGGTTAATGAGAAGGGTGTGCTTGAAAGGATGCACATAACTATGTTGGGTTGTATTGGAGAGAGTCTCAGTCTTAAATCATTTTCCACACACAGTCTGTGCCTGTATTTAGTTTTCCTGCTAGTGATTGCCGAGAATCCACTCTCACATAGGTACATGGTTGCAAAGGGCATCAGTAACTTAACAGTGCGAATTGCCAAGGCAAGAAACTCTGAGCTCAGCCCTATCCAAAAATCTGGCAGTGGCTTCTGATTAAATACAATTTTCACAGACCCGCTTGTTGCAATTTCAATGAGGCTCTCTTGTTCAGATATCGGTAAGTGGACTGGAGGCAGGGCATGAAAGAGATAACGAATCCAGTTGTTTGTGTCGTCAGTTTCGGAAAGTACCTGCGTAATTGCGCACCCAGCTTGTGTAGCAAGATGGTCGCCTCTCTTCAAGTCCTTAGGATACTATGCAATAAATAGTTTTAATGTATTATTTCTTACAGTGTTAGCCCAGAAAATCTTAAGTGTTATTACATACAGCTGGGAAGAACTATTGGATATGAGTGACGTCAACTTACCAACATTACGACCAGGAATACGACTTTCCTGAAGTGGATCCTTTGTTCGGACCTCCACCCTGGACATTGGATCTAATCCCAGAGGACGATCCAAAACAACGTCATCGCCGCAGGAGAGGCAGACAGAGCGGCCTCCTGGTCAGAATTAGAAGGCGAGCACACCATCCACCGCTTCCGAGCATATTACTCGCTAATGTCCAGACTCTAGATAACAAGGTGGACGAAATTAGGGCACGAGTTGTCTTCCAGAGAGACATCACAGATTGTAGCATTCTCTGTTTCACGGAAACATGGCTCACTCGGGATATGTTGTCAGAGTCAGTACAGCCACCGGGTTTCTTCCTGTGTCGCGCCAACAGAAACAAACATCTCTGGTAAGAAGAAGGGCGGGGTGTATGCCGCATGATTAACGACTCATGGTGTAATCATAACAACATACAGGAACTCAAGTCCTTTTGTTCACCTGACCTAGAATTCCTTACAATCAAATGCAGACAGCATTATCTCCCAAGATAATTATCTTCGATTATAGTCACAGCTGTGTATATCCCCCCAAGCAGATACCTCGTCGGCCCTGAAAGAACTTCACTGGACTCTATGTAAACTGGAAACCATATATCCTGACGCTGCATTTATTGTAGCTGGGGATTTTAACAAAGCTAATTTGAGAACAGTGCTACCTAAATTCTACCAGCACATTGATTGTAGTACCCACTCGAGCAAAACACTGGACCACTGCTACTCTAACTTCCGCAATGCATGCAATGCCCTGCCTTTGGCAAATATGACCGTGACTCCATGTTTTTGCTCCTCTCCTATAGGCAGAAACTAAAACAGGAAGCGCCCGTGCTTAGGTCTATCCAATGCTGGTCTGACTAATCAGATTCCATGCTTCAAGATTGCTTCAATCACATGGACTGGGATATGTTCCATGTAGCCTCAGACAATAACATTGACGTATACGCTGATTCTGTGAGTGAGTTTATTAGGAAGTGGATTGGAGATGTTGTACCCATTGTGACTATTAAAATCTTCCCTAACCAGAAACTGTGGACTGATGCTCTGCACTTAATCATGGCAAGGCGACTGGAAACATGACCGAATACAAATGGTGTAGTTTTTCCCTCCAAAGGCAATCAAACAAGCTAAGCGTCAGTATAGAGACAAAGTAGAGTTGCAATTCAACAGCTCAAACACGAGACGTAAGTGGCAGGGTCTATAGACAATCACGGATTACATAAAAGAAAACCAGCCCCATCTTGGTCCCAGACAAATTAAACAACCTGGTGGATATCAATTACATAACATGAATCTGTACAGGAATTGTTATAGGTCCTTTCCCGTGACCAGTGGAGGAGCTTTTAAACAGGCTCTGAGGCACGTGGATGTTACTATAATCATTTCTTCAAACATTCTACACATTAACCAGTGCAATCAATTCAAGACATTTAAACTTTCCATAATGAGCTTCTGTCAATCATTGAACTTTGTGATATGGTTTGGCCTTTGGTTAGCAAGGACAAGGAACTTGCAACATGAGGATTAAGAAAGAAGAATGTCAAAGGTGGGACATCAAGTAATGGGGGCATTGACATTCCTCCCTCCCCTATAGAGTGCTCCCTGCAAAGGGCAGAGGCAGCAGGGTATGGACAAGGACCAACCAGGCACAGGAAGTTGGTGGCACCATAATTGGGGAGGATGGGCTCATGGTAATGGCTGGAACGGAGTCAGTGGAATTGTATTAAAAACATCAAACACATGGAAACCATTGTTCCATTTGCTCCATTCCAGATGGAATTTTTATGAGCCGTCCTCCCCTCAGCAGCCTCCACTGCAAACAGGGCCTTATATTTAGAGGCCAACTTTTAGAATTTTAAATATTCTAGACATTCATAGCATGGTTTAAATATTCCCCATGCAGTGTTAATGGGGAGCTAACATGGCTGCCATAGAATGTTGAAGTGTCATGTAAGTGTATCATAATCCTATTATAGACCAGGGATGGTCAACTGGCGGCGGAGGTGCCAATCCCTGGTCTATAATAGGATTATGATACATTTACAAGACACTAGAATGGGGGAGGGGGTAATGCTGTAAATGTAGTAATGCTATAAATAATATGGTTAACAATGATCAAATTTAAGCAAATATGGAATGGAATAATTTAGCTTATGCTGATTCTTTTGTAGTGACATTCCTATCTGCCTATACCTACTTGCCGTGTGTGGCAGGCATGCCAGAGTAGACTCCTACTCCTGATTCACCTATAAACGTTGTGACTGCAGACTTTGTCTGCCGGCTTAGTTCATGATGTGATCAAACTCACACACACTCACACTCACACACACACACACACACACACTGAGTAACAGATCTCCACACACAGCAGCAGACACTTCCTGTCAAAGTAACTGTTTAATTTCTGTCAGCCAATCCAATCCACCATAGACTTGTTTTTTTTAAACCACCTACACTGCAGCTGCATCAGCCTTTGACCTGTATTTCTCTGTAAGAGTTTCCACAGCCCAGTGGTGGCAAAAACACACTCCATCCCTGGAGGAGATTAATATCATGTTTCAGACACCTCGCAGCAGAGTGACAGTGAATGACAGTAAGGCAGTGTAACACAATGGCTCCTTTGTGAAAACAGAGGAACTTACAAATATAGGATCTTAATTTGATCACCCTTTTGCAGGATAAATGTGTAGTGTATTTGAGATTTAAAAAGGGTTCTAAAGTCTGTAATTTCCACTTTGAAATTTCAAACTTGATTTTCCCTTATAAAAACGGTATCAACACCTAAACAAAATTCCATTAGTTATAATCCACATAATAATTCACATTTCCTGTTGCTGCAGGAAACTGGCTCAAATACAGATCTTACATCTGTATCCAGGAAGTTTGCTAATGCTTTTCACTTAATACATGAAAGATGAGATTATAATAAGACATTTAAAGTGACAGTTTTCTTAGGGATAGATCCCCTTAACCTTTTGCTTGATACACAGGGCCATAATAGCATATCCAAGACAACTCATTGACATTAAGGTTTATTGGGAGTGGGGAAAAGGCTGTTCTGTAGCCTGGCCACATCTAATCTTGCAGAACCAGATGTGTGCAACTTCAACCACCTACTATAAGCTTTAGCTGTAGAGTCTGGCATGCGAGATTAGGTTCCATCTATCCGCTAAAGCCTACATGTATGGCATGACAGTGATGATGTTGGATGAAGTACATACTGCATCAAGGTCCCTTTGAGGGAGTGTGCGTGAGACCAGAGCTGACAATGATGGAATACACACAAGAGAATGGGATTTAATTATGCACCATTTTCAGTCTTCTCTGTCTTCCATCACTCTATCACACTTTCCTTTTTAATCAACACTCCATCTTGTGAATCTCAGGACAGACTGATCACACTGCCTCCTAATGTGAATATGAAAATGTCCTCATGTAATATTGACTGTAGCCACCATCTGTTCATCGGCTAATAGGCTCAGCTGGGAGACAGAGATCACAGTTGGAAACTGCAAATGATGAAAAATGCCGTCTGTAAATGACACGAAGAGAGCACACACGAATAGGGCCGGGCCCTTCTTCTCTCCACTGTAGTTTTTCCTGGTCATTTACAGGTTAGGACACATCTGGCCCTACACGTGACCTATCAGATTACATTATTCTTAATAAGTAGTTGATGTAAACATCTGTTTAATTGATTATTTATTTGCATTAGAGCCTGTTTGTATGAACGTTGATAAACTGCTACTCTACAATCTTAATTTCCATTTTAGATTAGGGGAATGAGTTGATAGAGCAGTGAGCAAGATAATCTGCTGGCTACTGTATGCCTTAAAGGGATACTTCAAGATACCCATAGACTTCCAGTCATTGCGCTAGTTAGCAATTGCGCTAGCTAGCAACACTAGTTAGCAATTGCGCTAGCTAGCAACACTAGTTAGCAATTGCACTAGCTAGCAACACTAGTTAGCAATTGCGCTAATGCTAGTCAAAATCAAATCAAATGTATTTATATAGCCCTTCGTACATTAGCTGATATCTCAAAGTGCTGTACAGAAACCCAGCCTAAAACCCCAAACAGCAAGCAATGCAGGTGTAGAAACATGGTGGCTAGGAAAAACTCCCTAGAAAGGCCAAAACCTAGGAAGAAACCTAGAGAGGAACCAGGCTATGTGGGGTGGCCAGTCCTCTTCTGGCTGTGCCGGATGGAGATTATAACAGAACATGGCCAAGATGTTCAAATGTTCATAAATTACCAGCATGGTCGAATAATAGTAAGGCAGAACAGTTGAAACTGGAGCAGCAGCATGGCCAGGTGGACTGGGGACAGCAAGGAGTCATCATGTCAGGTAGTCCTGGGACATGGTCCTAGGGCTCAGGTCAGTTGAAACTGGAGCAGCAGCATGGCCAGGTGGACTGGGGACAGCAAGGAGTCATCATGTCAGGTAGTCCTGGGACATGGTCCTAGGGCTCAGGTCAGTTGAAACTGGAGCAGCAGCATGGCCAGGTGGACTGGGGACAGCAAGGAGTCATCATGTCAGGTAGTCCTGGGGCATAGTCCTAGGGCTCAGGTCCTCCGAGAGAGAGAAAGAAAGAGAGAATTAGAGAACGCACACTTAGATTCACACAGGACTCCGAATAGGACAGGAGAGGTACTCCAGATATAACAAACTGACCCTAGCCCCCTCCGACACATAACCTACTGCAGCATAAATACTGGAGGCTGAGACAGGAGGGGTCAGGAGACACTGTGGCCCCATCCGAGGACACCCCGGACAGGGCCAAACAGGAAGGATATAACCCCACCCACTTTGCCAAAGCACAGCCCCCATACCACCAGAGGGATATCTTCAACCACCAACTTACCATCCTGAGACAAGGCTGAGTATAGCCCACAAAGATCTCCGCCATGGCACAACCCAAGGGGGGGGGCGCCAACCCAGACAGGATGACCACAACAGTGAATCAACCCACTCAGGTGACGCACCCCCTCCAGGGACGGCATGAGAGAGCCCCAGTAAGCCAGTGACTCAGCCCCTGTAATAGGGTTAGAGGCAGAGAATCCCAGTGGAAAGGGGAACCGGCCAGGCAGAGACAGCAAGGGCGGTTCGTTGCTCCAGAGCCTTTTCCGTTCACCTTCCCACTCCTGGGCCAGACTACACTCAATCATATGACCCACTGAAGAGATGAGTCTTCAGTAAAGACTTAAAGGTTGAGACCGAGTTTACGTCTCTGACATGGGTAGGCAGACCGTTCCATAAAAATGGAGCTCTATAGGAGAAAGCCCTGCCTCCAGCTGTAGAGAGGCTAGCACTGGAGTAATATGATCAAATATGATCAAAAACATCAGTGCTTTGACTTAACCAACCAATGATGTATATAAACTCTTGATTGCTGGTGCTATGTATTGGCCAGCAAAAGGCTTTGAAGCCACCACTCAGCCATAGTGGCCCTACCCAGAAGAAGATGTCCTCCATAGGAATTAATGGAATTCTGCAGTATATACATTAAACTACTGTATTTAAGTATTTTTTTGGTTGTAGTGGGGACAGTAACAGAACTTTCAAAAATAACATTTTTAGATTAAAAAATATATATATTGTTTGATTTCTTATTTTTATGTTTAGCTCACATCATATAATTTAAAATCATGAATTAATGTGTCTGCTTTGAAAAGCTGGTAATGGCTCACATCAACACCATTATCCTAGAAACCCTAGACCCACTCCAATTTACATACCGACCAAACAGATCCACAGATGAGGTAATCTCTATTGCACTCCACACTGCCCTTTCCCACCTGGACAAAAGGAACACCTACGTGAGAATGTTATTCATTGACTACAGCTCAACGTTCAACACCATAGTACCCTCAAAGCTCATCACTAAGCTAAGGACCCTGGGACTAAACACCTCCCTCTGCAACTGGATCCTGGATTTCCTGACGGGCCGCCCCCAAGTGGTGAGGGTAGGTAGTAACACATCTGCCATGCTGATCCTCAACACTGGAGCCCCTCATGGGTGCGTGCTCAATCCCCTTCTTTACTCCCTGTTCACCCACGACTGCATGGCCAGGCACGACTCCAACACCATCATTAAGTTTGCAGACTACACAACAGTGGTAGGCCTGATCACCGACAATGACGAGACAGCCTATAGGGAGGAGGTCAGAGATCTGGTCGGGTGGTGCCTGGACAACAACCTATCCCTCAACGTGACCAAGACAAACGAGATGATTGTGGACTACAGGAAAATGAGGACCAAGCACGCCCCCATTCTCATCGACGGGGCAGTAGTGGGGCAAGTTGAGAGATTCAAGTTCCGTGGTGTCCACATCACCAACAAACTAGAATGGTCCAAACACACCAAGAAAGTTGTGAAGAGGGCACGACAAAGCCTATTCCCCATCAGGAAACTGAAAAGATTTGATGGGTCCTGAGATCCTCAAAAGGTTCTACAGCTGCAACATCGAGAGCATTCTGACTGGTTGCATCACTGCCTGGTACGACAACTGCTTGGCCTCCGACTGCAAGGCACTACACTGGGGCTAAGCTGCCTGCCATCCAGGACCTCTACAACAGGCGGTGTCAGAGGAAGGCACTAAAAATTGTCAAAAGACCCCAGCCACCACAGCAATAGACTGTTCTCTCTACTACCGCATGGCAAGCGGTACGGGAGCGCCAAGTTTAGGACCAAAAGGCTTCTCAACAGCTTTTACCCCCAAGCCATAAGACTCCTGATCAGGTAATTAAATGGCTACCTGGACTATTTGCATTGCCCCTTCCCACCCCTCTTTTATGTTGCTGCTACTCTCTGTTTATCATATATGCATAGACACTTTAATTATACATTCATGTACATACTACCTCAATTAGCCTGACCAACCGGTGCCCCCACACGCACATTGGTTACCCAGACTATCTGCATTGTGTCCCGCAACACACCACCCGCCAACCCCCCTTTTACGCTACTGCTACTCTCTGTTTATCATATATGCATAGTCACTTTAACCATACCAACATGTACATACTACCTCAATTAGCCCGACTAACGGGTGCCTGTATACAGCCTTCGCTACTGTATATAGCCTTCGCTACTGTATATAGCCTTCGCTACTGTATACAGCCTTCGCTACTGTATATAGCCTTCGCTACTGTATATAGCCTTCGCTACTGTATACAGCCTTCGCTACTGTATATAGCCTTCGCTACTGTATATAGCCTTCGCTACTGTATATAGCCTCGCTACTGTATATAGCCTCGCTACTGTATATAGCCTTCGCTACTGTATATAGCCTTCGCTACTGTATATAGCCTCGCTACTGTATATAGCCTTCGCTACTGTATATAGCCTCGCTACTGTATATAGCCTCCCTACTGTATATAGCCTCGCTACTGTATATAGCCTTCGCTACTGTATGTAGCCTCGCTACTGTATATAGCCTCGCTACTGTATATAGCCTTCGCTACTGTATGTAGCCTCGCTACTGTATATAGCCTCGCTACTGTATATAGCCTTCGCTACTGTATATAGCCTTCGCTACTGTATATAGCCTCGCTACTGTATATAGCCTCGCTACTGTATATAGCCTTCGCTACTGTATGTAGCCTCGCTACTGTATATAGCCTTCGCTACTGTATATAGCCTCGCTACTGTATATAGCCTTCGCTACTGTATGTAGCCTCGCTACTGTATATAGCCTCGCTACTGTATATAGCCTCCCTACTGTATATAGCCTCGCTACTGTATATAGCCTTCGCTACTGTATGTAGCCTCGCTACTGTATATAGCCTCGCTACTGTATATAGCCTTCGCTACTGTATATAGCCTCGCTACTGTATGTAGCCTCGCTACTGTATGTAGCCTTCGCTACTGTATATAGCCTTCGCTACTGTATGTAGCCTTCGCTACTGTATATAGCCTCTCTACTGTTTATAGCCTCGCTACTGTATATAGCCTCGCTACTGTATATAGCCTCTCTACTGTATATAGCCTTCGCTACTGTTTATAGCCTCGCTACTGTATATAGCCTCTCTACTGTATATAGCCTTCGCTACTGTATATAGCCTCTCTACTGTATATAGCCTCGCTACTGTATATAGCCTCGCTACTGTATATAGCCTCTCTACTGTATATAGCCTCCCTACTGTTATTTTTCACTGTCTTTTTACTGTTGTATTTTATTTCTTTACTTATCTTATGTTCAACTCATACCTATTTCTTTACTTAAAAATTGCACTGTTGGGTCTACTGTAAGGTGTTGTATTCGGCACACGTGACAAATGAACTTTTATTTGATATGTAATAGAAGCTTCCATAGCTTCTGTAGCTTCCATAGCTTATATAGCTTCCATAACTTCTATAGCTTCTATAGCTTCCATAGCTTCTATAGCTTCTATAGTTTCCATAGCTTCCATAGTTTATATAGCTGCTATAGCTTCTATAGCTTCCATAGCTTCTATAGCTTCTATTGTTTATATAGTTTCTGTAACTTCTATAGTGGTCCTTCTGTAGCTCAGTTGGTAGAGCATGGCGCTTGTAACGCCAGGGTAGTGGGTTCGATCCCCGGGACCACCCATACGTAGAATGTATGCACACATGACTGTAAGTCGCTTTGGATAAAAGCGTCTGCTAAATGGCATATATTATTATTATTATTATTATATAGCTTCTATAGTTTATATAGCTTCTATAGCTTCTATTGTTTCTATAGTTTCTGTAACTTCTATAGTTTATATAGCTTCTGTAGTTTATATAGCTTCTGTAGTTTATCTAGCTTCTGTAGTTTATCTAGCTTCTATAGTTTATATAGTTATATAGCTTCTGTAGATAATATAGGTTCTGTAGTTTATATAGCTTCTGTAGTTTATATAGCTTCTGTAGTTTATATAGCTTCTGTAGTTTATATAGCTTCTATAGTTTATATAGCTTCTGTAGTTTATATTGCTTCTGTAGTTTATATAGCTTCTATAGTTTATATAGTTATATAGCTTCTGTAGATAATATAGCTTCTGTAGTTTATATAGCTTCTATAGTTTATATAGTTATATAGCTTCTACAGATAATACAGCTTATGTAGCTTCTATAGTTTATATAGCTTCTGTAGCTTCTATAGTTTATACAGCTTCTATAGTTTATATAGCTTCTGTGGCTTCTATAGTTTATATAGCTTCTATAGTTTATATAGCTTCTATAGTTCATACAGCTTCTGTAGCTTCTATAGTTTATGTAGCTTCTATAGTTTATATAGCTTCTATAGTTTATATAGCTTCTATAGTTTATAAATTTTTGTAGCTTCCAAAATATTTTTTTACACCGGTGAGGGAGTGCCAAGATGGAGGTGTGATGGCTTCAAAGCAGTGCCCCCTGTAAGTCATCTAGTGTATAGGTAAATCATTAATTTGTCTTTTCACTTGTGGCTCAAAACCTTGGTGCTGATTGATCTGGAGCAACACATTGCTATTAGAAGCCAAAAAAGTTAACGTCACCATTCACTCAAGGCCTAGTTCCATCTTGTATGAGAGGTCACAAAGCAGTAAACACCATGATCCTTAGACAATGGGATCCTCCAGGGTTTACTTGGGTTTAAAATGGTTGCTTGGCTTCGATGTTTGACTTCATGAATATTTCACAATACACACCACACTAAAACAAACACTAGAAGCTAGGCGTGTGGTTCAGGGGCATCCACCAATGAGGAGCCTCTCCTCTCAAGAGGACACAGTTGACGCTGGCGAGAGCCGTCCTGATGCTGAACCATTGTGTGTGTGTGTGTGTGTGTGTGTGTGTGTGTGTGTGTGTGTGTGTGTGTGTGTGTGTGTGTGTGTGTGTGTGTGTGTGTGTGTGTGTGTGTGTGTGTGTGTGTGTGTGTGTGTGTGTGTGTGTGTGTGTGTGTGTGTGTGTGTGTGTGTGTGTTGTTTTTGTTTCTTCTTGTCAAATTGCACTGCTGAGTGTTTGCATGATTACCATGCCCCCTTGGATTCTGGGTGATCAGAGATACCTGCCAGGGAGGTAGCGGCTGCTGGCGCCAATCAGCATGGTACTCTACTGATAACAACGCTATAAAGAGGAACTCATGAAACCCAGTGGCCTGAAAATATTTGGTGCGCTGGATTAATTAACCTGACTAAATCTAGCATCAAAGTCTGTCAAATTAATCCTTAATCCTTCACACTCATGAAGGCCTGTTTATGGAGGCCTGTTTATGGAAGCCAGTTTGTGGAGGCCTGTTTATGGAAGCCAGTTTGTGGAGGCAAGTTTGTGGAGGCCTGTTTGTGGAAGCCAGTTTGTGGAGGCCAGTTTGTGGAGGCCTGTTTGTGGAGGCCTGTTTGTGGAGGCCTGTTTGTGGAGGCCTGTTTGTAGAAGCCTGTTTGTGGATGCCTGTTTGTGGAGGCCTGTTTGTGGAGGCCTGTTTGTGGAGGCCTGTTTGTAGAAGCCTGTTTGTAGAAGCCTGTTTGTGGAGGCCTGTTTGTGGAGGCCTGTTTGTGGAGGCCTGTTTGTGGAGGCCTGTTTGTAGAAGCCTGTTTGTGGAGGCCTGTTTGTGGAGGCCTATTTGTGGAGGCCTGTTTGTGGAAGCCTGTTTGTGGAGGCCTGTTTGTGGAAGCCTGTTTGTCGAGGCCTGTTTGTCGAGGCCTGTTTGTGGAAGCCCGTTTGTGGAGGCCTGTTTGTGGAGGCCTGTTTGTGGAGGCCTGTTTGTGGAGGCCTGTTTGTAGAAGCCTGTTTGTGGAGGCCTGTTTGTGGAGACCTATTTGTGGAGGCCTGTTTGTGGAGGCCTGTTTGTGGAATCCTGTTTGTGGAGGCCTGTTTGTCGAGGCCTGTTTGTCGAGGCCTGTTTGTGGAAGCCTGTTTGTGGAAGCCCGTTTGTGGAGGCCTGTTTGTGGAAGCCTGTTTGTCAAGGCCTGTTTGTGGAAGCCTGTTTGTGGAAGCCTGTTTGTGGAGGCCCGTTTGTGGAGGCCCGTTTGTGGAGGCCCGTTTGTGGAAGCCCGTTTGTGGAGGCCTGTTTGTGGAGGCCTGTTTGTGGAAGCTTGTTTGTGGAGGCCTGTTTGTGGAGGCCTGTTTGTGGAGGCCTGTTTGTGGAGGCCTGTTTGTGGAAGCCTGTTTGTGGAAGCCCGTTTGTGGATGCCTATTTGTTTAAGCCATGTTTGTGGAAAATGCAGCAATGACAATCGCCTACATATTCATTGCTTTATTGCATAGTAATAAGTGATAATACATCTCTCTGCCTCCCCATCTGTCCCAGACACAGTAGAATTGTCTCCTGTGGTGTGTATGTTAAGACAGTAAAGTACAGGTGGATTTAATGATTCCCTTTAGGATAACATCTAACCTATTACATTATAGCGGGACTGCTTTACCAACGATGCTGTTTGGTCCTCTCAGTATTGCTATAGTCTGAGCCTTGGGTGGACATGGTTGGGTCCAACCCAATGATTCTGGTTTGGGAATAGGAATTACTTTGACTTTGGCTTTATTACTGCCGACCTTGAGGTAAGTGGTATTTAAAAGCCAAAGCCGCCGGTGCGGTTAGCATAACTGATTTGACATTTCGCCTGACCCTGTTACAATTCACTGCTGCCAGACACACTCCACGACTTAGAAATCCAGGTCATTACGGCCATGGGGAATCACACACACTTTTCGTGTACACACACACACTATGCCCATGCACACACACCCTCCAACCTATACATGTCATAGGGTGGACTTTAGCTTTCTTATTTAACAAAGTTTTCACTGATCTTTGCATGCTTTTACCAACGCCTAGCCTGAATTGATTGCTTTTTGACCTTAACCAAAAAGTGTGAAACAAATCTAAATATATTTTATATTTGAGATTCTTCAAAGTAGCCACCCTTTGCCTTGATGACAGCTTTGCACACTCTTGGCACTCTCTCAACCAGCTTCACCTGGAATGCTTTTCCAACAGTCTTGAAGGAGTTCCCATATATGCTAAGCACTTGTTGGCTGCTTTTCCTTCACTCTGCGGTCCAACTCATCCCAAACCATCTCAATTGGGTTGACGTTGAGTGATTGTGGAGGCCAGGTCATCTGATGCAGCACTCCATCACTCTCCTTCTTGGTCAAATAGCCCTTACACAGCCTGGAGGTGTGTTGGGTCATTGTCCTGTTGAGAAACAAATGATAGTCCCACTAAGCACAAACCAGATGGGAAGGCGTATCGCTACAGAATGCTGTGGTAGTTATGCTGGTTAAGTGTGCCTTGAATTCTAAATAAATCACAACATTGTCACCAGAAAAACATCCCCACACCATCACACCTCCTCCTCCATGCTTCAGGGTGGGAACCACACATGTGGAAATCAACCGTTCATCTACTCTGTGTCTCACAAAGACACGTCGGGTTGGACCCAAAAATCTCAAATTTGGACTCAGACCAAAGAACAGATTTCCACCGGTCTAATGTCCATTGCTCATGTTTCTTGGCCCAAGCAAGTCTCTTCGCCTTATTGGTGTCCTTTAGTAGTAGTTTCTTTGCAGCAATTTGACCATGAAAGCCTGATTTTACGCAGTCTCCTCTGAACAGTTGATGTTGAGATATGTCTGTTACTTGAACTCTGTGAAGCATTAACTTGTGCTGCAATCTTGCAATCTGGCCTATTTATTGCCTTACCTCCCTAATCTTACTACATCTGCACACACTGTATATAGATTTTTTTCTATTGTGTTATTGACTCTACGTTTGTTTATCCCATGTGCAACTCTGTGTTGTTTGTGTCACACTGCTTTGCTTTATCTTGGCCAGGTTGCAGTTGTAAATGAGAACTTGTTCTCAACTGGCCTACCTGGTTAAATAAAGGTGAAATAAAATCAATACAAATCGAAGGTGCAGTTAACTCAAATGAACGTATCCTCTGCAACAGAGGTAACTCTGAGTCTTCCTTTCCTGTGTGGTCCTCATGAGAGTCAGTTTCATCATAGTGCTTGATGGTTTTTGCGGCTCCACTTGAAGAAACTTTAAAACTTCTTGAAATGTTACGTGTTTACTGACCTTTTTGTCTTGCTTATTTGAGCTGTTCTTGCCATAATATGGATTTGGTCTTTTACAAAATATGGCTATGTTTTGTATACCACCCTTACCTTGTCACAACACAACTGATTGGCTCAAATGCATTAAGAAGGAAAGAAATTCAACAAATGAACTTTTAACAAGGCACACCTGTTAATTGACATGCATTCCAGGTGACTACCTCATGAAATTGGTTGAGAGAATGCCAAGAGTGTGCAAAGCTGTCATCAAGGCAAAGGGTGGCTAATTTGAAGAATCTCAAATATATAATATATTTAGATTTGTTTCACACTTTTTGGTTACTACAGGATTCCATATGTGTTATTTCTTAGTTTTGATGTCTTCACTATTATTCTACATTGTAGAAAATAGAATAAATAAATCAAATCCCTGGAATGAGTAGGTGTGTCCAAATTTTTTCCTGGTACTGTATGTTTGAATTTTCAAACTAGTTTTCATTTGAATGCAGATAAAGTGTTTATCAAAAGAAATCACTTTTGCATGTGAAACCACAGAATCCTACTCATTACTCCATGTGCTTAACCTACCTACGACTTGGCCGTCAGCCAAGACCTGGCTCATGGTCTGGAGGAAGCCCGGTTCCACAACGATAAACTGTATAAACTGTTTTAAACTGTATAAACTGTTTTAAATAAACTGTATAAACTGTTTTAACCTCCCTCTTCCTGTAATTGGAGAGTTTCCTAAACTACTGTCTACTATGTCTACTTCTATTACTATAGAACGTTAGTTATGTAATTATTACCCCATCATGTATTTTTACACAATAAAAAATGAATACCAAGCTGTTATGACAGAAGCCTGGCGACTGTTCTAGCTGTGAAGATAGTTCAACTTGTCGATGGATAGCTTGAAATATTGCCTTTCAGTTCAGAGAAAGTCTACATAAGAACCATGAACTGTATGCAGACATTAAATGGACAAATTTGGCCAGTTATCGATTACTGCACAGGATAAGTATTATCAGAGAACCTTAGAGTTTGCCAAAAACAAAATTATTCTGGCTGGAATTATTACTTCCACCATGTGAAAATAACTGACATGGCAGATTCAAATGGGACTAAAATTATGAATGTGGTGTTTTGTGCTCGTGCACATAATTACATTACCCGACTTCCCCCAGTTAAACTAATCTGGTTCGAATAGGGTTTTAGAGAGTGGATAGGATTTCTCCTAAAATTGCTACATTATTGAATGGTCCACAGTTAGTAAATAGTCCATAGATCACTGTGGAGGTGTCATAATACCCATAAAACCTAGCGGTCAGACATGGAAATGGCTCCAATTGTTTTTCCACTATTCCTTTTCCCATAGGGGATTTCAGAAACATTTAATAAATAAGGGCTGTGTTTCGTGTAGGCTTACCCTGGCTTGACGTTCTGATAACAATGTAAATCTCTCTTGGACAGGTGACTTTTATCAGTATATTCGTCTCTATTTACTCTCAGAGTCGAAAAATGCTAATTCGTGTCAAAGTAGACATCATGCAAGACTACAAATCCCTGCAAGCTCCTGCACGTCATCTCCAGCTGGCACCTTTGCCAACAGGTACATTTAAAGAAGTGTAGCCAATTTATTAATTACTACATTTAAATAACATTAGAAAGTTAATCCAGAGATTTTTACCTTTGCCTTGATTCGGCAGTCTAGTTCAGGTCATCAATGGCATTTGTAGTTCTTTATAATAGCCACATTAGTAGACAATTAGCATTTTATAGGTACAGAATATATTGATAAAAGTCAACTTGTCTGAGAGAGATTTACACAGTTCTCAAAATGTCACCCCAGGGTAAGCCTACACAAAACGTAGCCCTTATTTTAAGTGTTTCTAAATTAATGGTGGAAAAAACGATTGGAACCATTTCCCTGTTGACTTTTAGGTTTTACGGGTATTATGACTCATACCGTGGTACTTTATTGAGGACAGGGTGTAAGTCTCTGTCTCTCTCTGCAGTGTGGAGGAGCAGAATGGAGCAGGGGAGAGAATGGTCCAGGGGAGAGAGGGAGAGCGAAACGGTGTTGTGTAGCTGACAGCTGCCACTGTCTGACATCTATTACTATAATCTGAGGCCACTGCTTCAGCGACAGGAGGCAGGTACACTGACACACTGCACACACACACCACAGAGGGGCTCTCTCTGTATCCTGATAAGATATGTATCAGAAGCATCTCTCACTCAATCACCTTGTTCTGTTATATAACCACTTCAAATCAGCTTAGATATGGTTTTAAAAGGCTAGTACCCTAAATGACAAAATTACAGATTTTATAAACTACCATGAAAGGCGACGTTGCAATACACAGACACAAATCAACTGCCAAGGTGCTATACAACTGGATTTGAAGTTAATTTGAGAACAACCCTTTATGGTTTCTCTGTGTAGGATCTATTCTTAAATACATTAAATAATATTACGAACTAATCTCCTAATCAGACAGTATGGCCAGCTGACTATTGGTCTGTAGCTAATATGCACACACTATAGCTATTGAAAAAGCTCAAAATAAATCTTGTTTTGTGCTTTTGGGGCACAATACACTCCTTTATTTTCCAGTCATGACGATCTGAGGTCATTTACTGTAGTAGAGCAGGGGAATTATCGTTAATGGAGCATGAGTCCATGGCTGCCTGAGAGCCAGTGATTAATGGAACACACAAACAAACACTCTCACGTATGCAAACACATCCACACACACATACCCACATGAAAAAATACTACAGTTTACTATAGAATACTATAATACTTTATATAGAATTCTATAGTAAAATGTAGTATACTGTCAAATACTGTACTACATACAGTATTATCTCTTGATCATGTATAGTACTTACTATAGAGTGTTGTAGTATACTGTAGAATACTATAGTAAACACTACATTATTATCCGCAAAAAAAACTAAAAAACACTGGTAAATACTACAGTAATGTCATGAAAAACACAACATTTTTTTAAACTATAGTAAATACTACAGTATTTAATTTGCATATACCTTGCCCATTCCCCACTCCCATGTCCCAATTTGTGCCAGTCATAAGTGAGAAACCTACATGCCAAGTATAGACCAAATATTGTGTTTCCTACAGTTTATAGAAAAAAGCAGAAGCTCTGAACTATCTGCTCAGACAACAGTCCTACCTACCTACCTACAGGTTATGGAGAATTAGCTCTTTTAGTATTTCTTCAATTGATTTCCCGAAGCCCCCACTTCTATGTCAAAGATAATAAAACGAAAATACGTTTGTGAATACTACAGTAATGTCTGCAAAAACACTTTAGTAAATACTATAGTATTTATACCATAAATTCTACAGTAAACTTTTTCATGTGGGTACACACGCACATAAACATGTTTATGTGCAAACACATGCACGTACGCACACACATGCACACACATGCACACACACAAACATGTTTATGTGCACACACACATGTACCCCCCCCCCCCCCCACACACACACACACACACTGGTCCAGCAGTATGCTCAAGCATATAAATAAATCCAACCCCATTTGCAAAACATGAAATTGAGGCATTGCCTTATTACGTTGCCTCTGGCGCAGAAGGGAGGTTTTACCCTTGAGCCCCCTTCAGAAGGGTGTTAGGGGTGTTGGCATCCAGCCTAGGGAGAACTAGCTCGGTTGTATGTGCTCTTGGCAGCAGTGTGTAACCAGAGCTTATTATCCCTGGGAAAGGAACAGCAAAGCTACCAGGGTGTGGTCCTCAGCACGTACATGTACACAACAACACAGGAGGGAGAATACCCTCCATGTCTAAAACCAGAGTGGATATCTGACAGATTATACCTGATGTGCTTCAATACAGTAGGCCTACTGGTGTCCAGTTTGATGACATTTAAATGGAACGGTTTATTCAGTGATAAAGTTATGGAGGATATGTCATTTAAATGGCATAGGCTAGTGGTGGTCTATAGGCTAGTGGTGGTCAATAGGCTAGTGGTGGTCAATAGGCTAGTGGTGGTCTATAGGCTAGTGGTGGTCAATAGGCTAGTGGTGGTCAATAGGCTAGTGGTGGTCCATAGGCTAGTGGTGGTCAATAGGCTAGTGGTGGTCTATAGGCTAGTGGTGGTCAATAGGCTAGTGGTGGTCCATAGGCTAGTGGTGGTCCATAGGCTAGTGGTGGTCCATAGGCTAGTGGTGGTCAATAGGCTAGTGGTGGTCCATAGGCTAGTGGTGGTCCATAGGCTAGTGGTGGTCCATAGGCTAGTGGTGGTCAATAGACTAGTGGTGGTCCATAGGCTAGTGGTGGTCTATAGGCTAGTGGTGGTCAATAGGCTATTGGTGGTCAATAGGCTAGTGGTGGTCCATAGGCTAGTGGTGGTCAATAGACTAGTGGTGGTCCATAGGCTAGTGGTGGTCCATAGGCTAGTGGTGGTCCATAGGCTAGTGGTGGTCCATTGGCTAGTGGTGGTCTATAGGCTAGTGGTGGTCAATAGGCTAGTGGTGGTCCATAGGCTAGTGGTGGTCTATAGGCTAGTGGTGGTCTATAGGCTAGTGGTGGTCTATAGGCTATTGGTGGTCAATAGGCTAGTGGTGGTCCATAGGCTAGTGGTGGTCCATAGGCTAGTGGTGGTCCATAGGCAAGAGGTGGTCAATAGGCTAGTTGTGGTCAATAGGCTAGTGGTGGTCCATAGGCTAGTGGTGGTCCATTGGCTAGTGGTGGTCCATAGGCTAGTGGTGGTCCATAGGCTAGTGGTGGTCTATAGGCTAGTGGTGGTCTATAGGCTTGTGGTGGTCAATAGGCTAGTGGTGGTCCATAGACTAGTGGTGGTCCATAGGCTAGTGGTGGTCTATAGGCTAGTGGTGGTCTATAGGCTAGTGGTGGTCCATAGGCTAGTGGTGGTCAATAGGCTAGTGGTGGTCAATAGGCTAGTGGTGGTCCATTGGCTAGTGGTGGTCCATTGGCTAGTGGTGGTCTATAGGCTAGTGGTGGTCCATAGGCTAGTGGTGGTCCATTGGCTAGTGGTGGTCTATAGGCTAGTGGTGGTCTATAGGCTAGTGGTGGTCCATAGGCTAGTGGTGGTCTATAGGCTAGTGGTGGTCTATAGGCTAGTGGTGGTCTATAGGCTATTGGTGGTCCATAGGAAGTGTTATCATTGTTTTGTCTAACCTCTAAATGTAACCTTCCCCTCGCTCTCTCTTATTGTCACCCTACTGTTTCTCGAAGCAATGGCAATAGCAATGCATCCTATAGTGGGAATATTGGATAGTGTTTGTCCAGGTAAAGCATTAAATTGTCCTTTTGACACCCACTTGCAAGTACAGTTACATTCACATAGAGGATTATGGCTACTGGCAGCGTATACAGAGGGTCCTGTGTAACATTGAATAACATAGAGCTTTGTGTGCAGTGCTATTAGCAAAGCAGCACAATCCCATTGAACTAAATTTGATTAAATTATTATTAATTAATTAATTATTATTAATCATTTTTTTGTATGGGTCACATCCCAGCTAGCACATAACGTTCTGAGAACCATATGTTTCTTAGAGCATGGTGAGTGCGTAGTTGTCCTATGGTTATTTTGCATGCAACCTTCCCACAACTGTCTGAGAATGGTGCAGAATAGTTGCTTGGCTTTGGAACATTCTCAGCACATTTAAGGAAGTTGACAGAAAAAAAGTTGTTTTCTTGGC
This sequence comes from Oncorhynchus gorbuscha, assembly GCF_021184085.1. Lineage (NCBI taxonomy): Eukaryota > Metazoa > Chordata > Actinopteri > Salmoniformes > Salmonidae > Oncorhynchus > Oncorhynchus gorbuscha. Next base: position 122,855 of record NW_025746198.1, on the reverse strand, counting down.
ATATCATTACTTTAACAGAATGTTTCCTAAAAGTTCTAACATGGTTACAATTTTGGTAATGTTCTAGGAATGGTTCCAAGTGGTTTGACATTGGTAATGTTCTAGGAATGGTTCCAAGTGGTTTGACATTGGTAATGTTCTAGGAATGGTTCCAAGTGGTTTGACATTGGTAATGTTCTAGGAATCATTTCCAATTGGTTTGACATTGGGAATGTTCTAGGAATGGTTTCCAATTGATTTGACATTGGGAATGTTCTAGGAATGGTTTCCAATTGATTTGACATTGGTAATGTTCTAGGAATGGTTCCAAGTGGTTTGACATTGGTAATGTTCTAGGAATGGTTCCAAGTGGTTTGACATTGGTAATGTTCTAGGAATGGTTCCAAGTGGTTTGACATTGGTAATGTTCTAGGAATCATTTCCAATTGGTTTGACATTGGGAATGTTCTAGGAATGGTTTCCAATTGATTTGACATTGGGAATGTTCTAGGAATGGTTTCCAATTGATTTGACATTGGTAATGTCATGCAGGTGAAAGAGGACCCAAAAGCGACTTGGCGAAAACAGAGTCTTTAATCCAGAAAAGTGAATACAAACAAAAAAACACAACTTTCACTCGAAATGACGAGGACCAACTGGAGACTCGATCTTGAACAGCAGGTGAACAGCAGGTTGCCTCGGGAAGGCACTCGAACCAGACAGACTCAGACACCTGCTCACCACGCAGCATCTGAGGAAAACACGACACGACAGGGCGATACACAATCACAGCACGGTGAATTCTAAACAAGGAACCGACAGGACAGGAACGGAACACAAAGGAAGAAATAGGGACTCTAATCAGGGGAAAGGATCGGGAACAGGTGTGGGAAGATTAAATGATTGATTAGGGGAATAGGAACAGCTGGGAGCAGGAACGGAACGATAGAGAGAAGAGAGAGCGAGAGAGTGAGAGAGGGAGGGGGAGAGAGAGGGATAGAAAGAGGGAAAGAACCTAATAAGACCAGCAGAGGGAAACGAATAGAATGGGAAGCACAGGGACAAGACAAGATAATAAATGACAAAACATGACAGTACCCCCACTCACCGAGCGCCTCCTGGCGCACTCGAGGAGGAATCCTGGCGGCAACGGAGGAAATCATCGATGAGTGAACGGTCCAGCACGTCCCGAGACGGAACCCAACTCCTCTCCTCAGGACCGTAACCCTCCCAATCCACTAAGTATTGGTGACCCCGTCCCCGAGAACGCATGTCCATGATCTTATGTACCTTGTAAATAGGTGCGCTCTCGACAAGGACGGGAGGGGGAGGGAAGACGAACGGGGGTGCGAAGAAAGGGCTTGACACAGGAGACATGGAAGACAGGATGGACGCGACGAAGATGTCGCGGAAGAAGCAGTCGCACAGCGACAGGATTGACGACCTGGGAGACACGGAACGGACCAATGAACCGCGGAGTCAACTTACGAGAAGCTGTCGTAAGAGGAAGGTTGCGAGTGGAAAGCCACACTCTCTGGCCGCAACAATACCTTGGACTCTTAATCCTGCGTTTATTGGCGGCTCTCACAGTCTGTGCCCTGTAACGGCAAAGTGCAGACCTCACCCTCCTCCAGGTGCGCTCACAACGTTGGACAAACGCTTGAGCGGAGGGAACGCTGGACTCGGCAAGCTGGGATGAGAACAGAGGAGGCTGGTAACCCAGACTACTCTGAAACGGAGATAACCCGGTAGCAGACGAAGGAAGCGAATTGTGAGCGTATTCTGCCCAGGGAGCTGTTCTGCCCAAGACGCAGGGTTTCTGAAAGAAAGGCTGCGTAGTATGCGACCAATCGTCTGATTGGCCCTCTCTGCTTGACCGTTAGACTGGGGATGAAACCCGGAAGAGAGACTGACGGACGCACCAATCAAACGACAGAACTCCCTCCAAAACTGTGACGTGAATTGCGGGCCTCTGTCTGAAACGGCGTCTAACGGGAGGCCATGAATTCTGAATACATTCTCGATAATGATTTGTGCCGTCTCCTTAGCGGAAGGAAGTTTAGCGAGGGAATGAAATGTGCCGCCGTAGAGAACCTATCGACAACCGTAAGAATCACAGTCTTCCCCGCAGACAAAGGCAGACCGGTAATGAAGTCTAGGGCGATGTGAGACCATGGTCGAGAAGGAATGGGGAGCGGTCTGAGACGACCGGCAGGAGGAGAGTTACCCGACTTAGTCTGCGCGCAGTCCGAACAAGCAGCCACGAAACGGCGCGTGTCACGCTCCTGAGTCGGCCACCAAAAGCGCTGGCGAATAGACGCAAGAGTGCCTCGAACACCGGGATGACCAGCTAACTTGGCAGAGTGAGCCCACTGAAGAACAGCCAGACGAGTGGAAACAGGAACGAAAAGGAGGTTACTAGGACAAGCGCGCGGCGACGCAGTGTGCGTGAGTGCTTGCTTAACCTGTCTTTCAATTCCCCAGACTGTTAACCCGACAACACGCCCATAAGGAAGAATCCCTCGGGATCAGTAGAAGCCACAGAAGAACTAAACAGACGGGATAAGGCATCAGGCTTGGTGTTCTTGCTACCCGGACGGTAAGAAATCACAAACTCGAAACGAGCGAAAAACAACGCCCAACGAGCTTGACGGGCATTAAGTCGTTTGGCAGAACGGATGTACTCAAGGTTCTTATGGTCTGTCCAAACGACAAAAGGAACGGTCGCCCCCTCCAACCACTGTCGCCATTCGCCTAGGGCTAAGCGGATGGCGAGCAGTTCACGGTTACCCACATCATAGTTGCGCTCAGATGGCGACAGGCGATGAGAAAAATAAGCGCAAGGATGAACCTTATCGTCAGACTGGAAGCGCTGGGATAGAATGGCTCCCACGCCTACCTCTGAAGCGTCAACCTCGACAATGAATTGTCTAGTGACGTCAGGAGTAACGAGGATAGGAGCGGACGTAAACGTTCTTTTAGAAGATCAAAAGCTCCCTGGGCGGAACCGGACCACTTAAAACACGTCTTGACAGAAGTAAGAGCTGTGAGAGGGGCAGCAACTTGACCGAAATTACGAATGAAACGCCGATAGAAATTAGCGAAACCTAAAAAGCGCTGCAACTCGACACGTGACCTTGGAACGGGCCAATCACTGACAGCTTGGACCTTAGCGGAATCCATCTGAATGCCTTCAGCGGAAATAACGGAACCGAGAAAAGTAACGGAGGAGACATGAAAAGAGCACTTCTCAGCCTTTACGTAGAGACAATTCTCTAAAAGGCGCTGTAGAACACGTCGAACGTGCTGAACATGAATCTCGAGTGACGGAGAAAAAATCAGGATATCGTCAAGATAGACAAAAACAAAGATGTTCAGCATGTCTCTCAGAACATCATTAACTAATGCCTGAAAAACAGCTGGCGCATTGGCGAGACCAAACGGCAGAACCCGGTACTCAAAATGCCCTAACGGAGTGTTAAACGCCGTTTTCCACTCGTCCCCTCTCTGATGCGCACGAGATGGTAAGCGTTACGAAGGTCCAACTTAGTAAAGCACCTGGCTCCCTGCAGAATCTCGAAGGCTGATGACATAAGGGGAAGCGGATAACGATTCTTAACCGTTATGTCATTCAGCCCTCGATAATCCACGCAGGGGCGCAGAGTACCGTCCTTCTTCTTAACAAAAAGAACCCCGCCCCGGCCGGAGAGGAAGAAGGCACTATGGTACCGGCGTCAAGAGACACAGACAAATAATCCTCGAGAGCCTTACGTTCGGGAGCCGACAGAGAGTAAAGTCTACCCCGAGGAGGAGTGGTCCCCGGAAGGAGATCAATACTACAATCATACGACCGGTGAGGAGGAAGGGAGTTGGCTCGGGACCGACTGAAGACCGTGCGCAGATCATGATATTCCTCCGGCACTCCTGTCAAATCGCCAGGTTCCTCCTGAGAAGTAGGGACAGAAGAAACGGGAGGGATGGCAGACATTAAACACTTCACATGACAAGAAACGTTCCAGGATAGGATAGAATTACTAGACCAATTAATAGAAGGATTATGACATACTAGCCAGGGATGACCCAAAACAACAGGTGTAAACGGTGAACGAAAAATCAAAAAAGAAATAGTCTCACTGTGGTTACCAGATACTGTGAGGGTTAACGGTAGTGTCTCAAATCTGATACTGGGAAGATGACTACCATCTAAGGCGAACATGGGCGTAGGCTTCTCTAACTCTCTGAAAGGAATGTCATGTTTCCGAACCCATGCTTCGTCCATGAAACAACCCTCAGCCCCAGAGTCTATCAAGGCACTACATGTAGCACCCGAACCGGTCCAGCGTAGATGGACCGACAAAGTAGTACAGGATTTAGATGGAGAGACTTGAGTAGTTGCGCTCACCTGTAGCCCTCCGCTTACAGATGAGCTCTGGCTTTTACTGGACATGAATTAACAAAATGTCCAGCAACTCCGCAATAGAGGCACAGGCGGTTGGTGATCCTCCGTTCCCTCTCCTTAGTCGAGATGCGAATCCCTCCCAACTGCATGGGCTCAGTCTCTGAGCCAGAGGAGGGAGATGGTTGCGATGCGGAGCAGGGAAACACCGTTGATGCGAGCTCTCTTCCACGAGCCCGGTGACGAAGATCTACCCGTCGTTCTATGCGGATGGCGAGAGCAATCAAAGAGTCCACATCTGAAGGAACCTCCCGGGAGAGAATCTCATCCTTAACCACTGCGTGGAGTCCCTCCAGAAAACGAGCGAGCAGCGCCGGCTCGTTCCACTCACTAGAGGCAGCAAGAGTGCGAAACTCAATAGAATAATCCGTTATGGACCGTTCACCTTGGCATAAGGAAGCCAGGGCCCTAGAAGCCTCCCTACCAAAAACTGAACGGTCAAAAACCCGAATCATCTCCTCTTTAAAGTTCTGGAACTTGTTAGAGCAATCAGCCCTTGCCTCCCAGATAGCTGTGCCCCATTCTCGAGCCCGGCCAGTAAGGAGTGAAATGACGTAAGCAACCCGAGCTCTCTCTAGAGTATGTGTTGGGTTGGAGAGAGAACACAATCTCACACTGCGTGAGAAAGGAGCGGCACTCAGTGGGCTGCCCGGAGTAGCAAGGTGGGTTATTAACCCTAGGTTCTGGAGGCTCGGCAGGCCAGGAAGTAACAGGTGGCACGAGACGTTGACTCTGGAACTGTCCAGAGAGGTCGGAAACCTGAGCGGCCAGGTTCTCCACGGCATGGTGAGCAGCAGACAATTCCTGCTCGTGTCTGCCGAGCATGGCTCCTTGGATCTCGACGGCAGTGTAACGAGCGTCTGAAGTCGCTGGGTCCATTCCTTGGTCGGTTCCTTCTGTCATGCAGGTGAAAGAGGACCCAAAAGCGACTTGGCGAAAACAGAGTCTTTAATCCAGAAAAGTGAATACAAACAAAAAAACACAACTTTCACTCGAAATGACGAGGACCAACTGGAGACTCGATCTTGAACAGCAGGTGAACAGCAGGTTGCCTCGGGAAGGCACTCGAACCAGACAGACTCAGACACCTGCTCACCACGCAGCATCTGAGGAAAACACGACATGACAGGGCGATACACAATCACAGCACGGTGAATTCTAAACAAGGAACCGACAGGACAGGAACGGAACACAAAGGAAGAAATAGGGACTCTAATCAGGGGAAAGGATCGGGAACAGGTGTGGGAAGATTAAATGATTGATTAGGGGAATAGGAACAGCTGGGAGCAGGAACGGAACGATAGAGAGAAGAGAGAGCGAGAGAGTGAGAGAGGGAGGGGGAGAGAGAGGGATAGAAAGAGGGAAAGAACCTAATAAGACCAGCAGAGGGAAACGAATAGAATGGGAAGCACAGGGACAAGACAAGATAATAAATGACAAAACATGACAGGTAATGTTCTAGGAATGGTTCCAAGTGGTTTGACATTGGTAATGTTCTAGGAATGGTTCCAAGTGGTTTGACATTGGTAATGTTCTAGGAATGGTTTCCAATTGATTTGACTTTGGTAATGTTCTAGGAATGGTTCCAAGTGGTTTGACATTGGTAATGTTCTAGGAATGGTTTCCAATTGATTTGACATTGGGAATGTTCTAGGAATGGTTTCCAATTGATTTGAGATTGGGAATGTTCTAGGAATCGTTTCTAATTGGTTTGACATTGGGAATGTTCTAGGAATCATTTCTAATTTGTTTAACATTGGGAATGTTCTAGGAATCGTTTCTAATTTGTTTGACATTGGGAATGTTCTAGGAATCGTTTCTAATTTGTTTGACATTGGGAATGTTCTAGGAATCGTTTCTAATTTGTTTGACATTGGGAATGTTCTAGGAATCATTTCTAATTTGTTTAACATTGGGAATGTTCTCAAATAGTTCAGAGAAGGTTAAGAAACAATGGTCTTCTGTAGGAATTCAGTACTTCAGTGTAACTTTCTACAAGTTTATTCATGGTTCTACTTAAAGTCATCTTCTCAAATTGTTCCGAGAACATTAAGAAACAACGGTTTCTGTGGGAATTTCAGTATAATGTTTCCTACAGGTTTCCTCATGGTTCTATATAAAGTAATGTTAGAATGTTCATAGAACGTTAAGAAACAACGTTCTTCTGTGGGAATTTCTGAAAACTTTAATAAGGTTCTAAGAATGTTTTTTAAAAACATATACATTCTGTTCTCAGCAACAACAAAACTCTCTCTATCCTCTCTTGTTAGGTATGTTAAGGTGTGTCGGCTGCGCTCAGTAATTGTCCTCACCTGATCTTAATGAATGCTTATTTCCTTTGGAATGGGGTCTGTTTGAATAAACTAAAATGAACAGCTTTGTATGAGTTAAATAAATAAACAGCATGCAAGTGCCATCCTGGTGGCACACTGGACCAATTCCATGGATAGAGAACAGAAGATCATAGGTTTCAAACTCACTGAAGCTCTGTCACAATAAAAAATAGATGTGTTTGCATGATTAATGACTAAGCAAATTATTTCCATGTGTCCTATCTGTGCTTGTAGTTCAAAACAGTTAACCTAAGATAGTCGTTTTATTAAAAGTCTTAGTCAAACATTCAGTGAAAGTTATAAGGAAGTTACTCAAAAACCTCCAAATAACAATTTTATTCAAAACATTCACAACATTTAGAGAACAACGTTAATAAAACCTCCCAGGAAAAGTTTTAGCGAACCATAATAAAACTTTTTCAAAACCTTCCTGCAAACTAAAAAGGAATGTTCCTAGAACAGGAAAAGGAACAGCCTGGTCTCAGAGCAAAACATATTATATTTCACTAAAATCCGTAGCACCATGACATTGGCCCAAGTAAATCCGGAACACTCAAATGAGTATGATATGTTACGTTTGGTATAACAGTAGGTTACTTAAGGCAAAAAGGAAAGGAGCATGGTAAATGCAGACATCTAGCAACTCAAAGGTTGTATGTTTGCATCTCATCACGGACAAGTTTAACATTTTAGCAACTACTTATTACTTTTTAGCTACTTTGCAACTACTTAGCATGTTATCTAACCCTTCCCTAAATCTTAGCCCTTTAACCTAACCCTAACCAGTTGGCTGGAGTGTTTAAGGACATATTCAGTCTCTCCCTATACCAGTCTGTTGTCCTGACTTGCTTCAAGATGTCCACCATTGTTCACGTAACCAAGAACGTGAAGGTAACTGAACTAAATTAATGTCGCCCCACGACACTCACTTCTGTCATCATGACCTGCTTTGAGAGGCTAGATAAGGATCATATCACCTCCACCTTACCCAACACCCTTTACCCACTACAATTTGCATACCGTCCCAATAGATCCACGGATGACGCAATCGCACTGCACACTGCCCTATCCCATCTCGACAAGAGGAATACCTATGTAAGAATGCTGTTCATCTAATACAGCTGCAGCCTTTAACACCATATTGCACTCCAAGCTCATCACTAAGCTTGGTGACCTATGTCTGAATCCCGCCCTGTGCAACTAGGTCCTGGACTTCCTGACGGGGCGGTCCCCGGTGGTGAAGGTAGGCAACAACACCTCCGCTACGCTGATCCTCAATATGGGGCCCACCAGGGTGCATGCTCAGCCCCCTCCTGTACTCCCTGTTCACCCATGACTGCATAGCTACGCACGTCTCCAACTCAATCATCAAGTTTGCAGAAAACACAACAGTCGTAGGCCTGATTACCAACAACAACGAGACAGCCTACAGGGAGGAGGTGAGGGCCCTGGTGGAGTGTTGCCAGGAAAATAACCTCCCCCTCAACGTCAACAAAACAAAGGAGCTGATCGTGAACTTCAGGAGACAGCAGAGAGCACGCCCCCATCCACATTGACATGGCCACAGTGGAGAGGGTGAAAAGCTTAAAGTTCCTTGGGGTGTAGATCACTGACAACCTGAAATGGTCCATCCACCCAGATAGTGTGGTGAAGAAGGCGCAACAGCGCCTCTTCAAGCTCAGGTTGCAGCTAAACCAAAAACATAAGTTCCCACGACTTCCCAGGGAACCAGATGTGCTAGATAAGGATCATATGTGTTTTTCTCCAATTACAATTGAGTTAATGAGGAATGGCCAAGTCATCTTGGCTTCCTCAGATGATCATATAAGTATCAATTACAATTGAGTTAATGAGGAATGGCCAAGTCATCTTGGCTTCCTCAGATGATCATATAAGTATCAATTACAATTGAGTTAATGAGGAATGGCCAAGTCATCTTGGCTTCCTCGGATGATCATATAAGTATCAATTACAATTGAGTTAATGAGGAATGGCCAAGTCATCTTGGCTTCCTCAGATGATCATATAAGTATGAATTGTGATTATGGTAGGCCATCATACTTCTGTCATTTTTAACATTTTAAGTTTACCCACATTGTAAATCCCAGTTTGAGTGAATTAGGTCTCCAGATAATGAAGACAATGGTGGCAATTAGTAATGTATAGCTGGCACTGTGAATAGATGTACTATGTCTCTGAATGTTTATTAATTTGAGTTATGTTCTGTGGAAATCGCAGGGTCGCGTCGTAAAGGACATTCTGACGTATACTACGTCCAAGGGTGGAGAAAAACCCTGCTGCCGACCTCCACAAACGATAGCATTACGCAGAGAGGACGCGCGTTTGTGATTCGCGAGAGCTGGCCCTCCCTCCTAGTGGGTGACTTGTTAAAATAGTTTTCGGGCGGAGTCGACTGCAACTGGGATATATCTGTGTGCAGTGAGTACGCAGGAACAAGCCGTGTACAAGTCCGTCGGTTTTTGGAATTTGGTACTCCGGAGAGGGACCGGCAGACAGAAGGGAACTGAAATAAAGAAAGAGCACCACACAGTCGAAAATGTCTTCGAATAAAGACGATGGTGGATGGAAGAAGTTTGTATGGGATTCGGACAAGGGGGAATTTTGTGGACGCACAGGGGGGAGTTGGTGTAAGTATGCAATTCTGATATTTATGATCACGGTAATTGGCCATTGTGGCCGGAGGTTTTAATCGAAATTGTGATGGATCTCATATGGCACGATCGAACTTCTATTGGGCAGTATGGAACGTGCACCGAGTCTTCATTTAATCTTGGTGCATAGCACCTGTTTGATTTGACTTTGCAGCAATGTGTGCTACAATGGTACGGTGTCACCGACTCCATATCATTGCCCATCGCCACTCGTTGTTCATGGCTCTCCATGTCTGTTTTGTGAGTAATAGCATACGGTGAACATGCGACCAGTTTTTGCTCATATTTCACCGTCACATGTTCTTGCTAGGAACCTACTGCCTTATTCAAAATGACAGCCTACCGACTGTTCCGAGTAAAGATGGGTTCGCACATCTTAAATTAATATGAGAATCCAAATAGGTCGTTGAAAGACGGTGGTGGGAATATGCATAATACATTATTAGAACATGTTATTCTAAAGGTTCGAATCCTAATAGTACAGTAGGCTAGTTGATCACACTGCAGAGACGCAGCCTATGCCTGGAAGGAGACTCGAACTCTCCATCGCAGTAACATGATCTATAAGTATTAGGATGGAATTACACCATATGTACACGCTGTAGAGACTTAGTTTAATTTCCGATGTAAAATGACACACTCAAAGGGTTAAAAATGCATCATCGTCCAAGGTGATTCAAGGTGATGGGGCCTCTACTTGGAATTATGGAGAGGACATTCCATCTTGTGTTGCTATTCGATGTGGATACTGTGTCACTTTAATTAACAATGGAAATGTATTAACTAGACTAATTTGACTTTTCTCGTTCCTATCTGCACCCATGTCTTCCCTCGTCTCAATGTCACTCAACTACCCTACATTTTCGGTATTCAGAGGATGACCAGCTGAGTGACAATTCATGTTGCAGTTTTTCTTATTTAACTAACGCCTTCAAGTTGGTTGGTTTGGTCATTTACTTCAACTGTGTTTTGTGTTTATTATCTCAAGGCCAAAACTCGTTTTGGATCTTTTCATTTTTGTGGTGACCATATTTTTTTATTTTGTCATTTTTCTTGTTTGGTGGGGGGGTTACAAGCACAACATATCATTTAATATTCAGTTCAATAAAATGAGAAGGAAACATAAAGAAGTGATCCCCCAAACCCACCCATTCAACATGTCTCCAACCAACACTGGTGCTCCTCATCCATCCAATGTAAGTGGTGCATAATTTTGTACAATGTGTGTGTGACACTATCCATGACTTTAATGATGACTCGTCTCCATTCGGCCACTTGCATGATTCATTTAATCTGTCTACAATGCAAGAACATATGTTTTATCTGGTGTGATGCATGGAGAGAGAGGAGATATTGAACCCTCGTCTATAATTTGGATAATGTACGCACCCTTGTACCGGCCAATTGTGATCAGGGAAAACACATGATCTGGATAAAACACTGGGTGGTGGTGATGTCCTTATAATTTTGCCAAGCAGCAGGCGACATCTTAAGTCCTGTGTAATTGATTGAAAGGGAACTGCTGTCTCCTATAAGATGTGACCTTTTGACATTGTCTTATGCACCACTAGGCCAAAACAGTACTAGCTCTGCAGGTCTGGTGGGTTGGGGCACCACTAGGCATATACAGTAGTATTTCTGCGGGCTGGTGGGGGCAGCAGGGTTGGGTGACTTGAGGAGATTCTAATACTGTACTAGTACTATGGCTGGACTCGGGGCGGCAGTTAACCTAGCGGTTAAGAGTGTTCAGATGGTAACCGAAGGTTGCTGGTTCAAATCCCGAGCCGACTACGTAAAAATCTGTAAATGTGCTCTTGAGCAGGGCACTTAACCATCATTTCTCCCGTAAATCGCTCTGTATAAGCGCCTCTGCTAAATGACTAACATGCACTGTACCTGCAGGGCTGGCTTAATGCAGGGGCTTACCGGGGCTGAAGTCCCTGGGCCCAAGCCTGTGGGGGGGGCCAAGAGGGAGCAAAATAATATTAAGTTGTTTTACAAAAAAATTTTTTTTTAAAGATATGTGTGTGGTGTATATCTTTTTACTGCAACTGCCAACCACAGGACTCCAGAGCCCGCTCTCAATGTGTAGACCGCTGCTGCTGCTCTACTAATCATCAGATGGTGGGAGGAGACGCGGTATGAGGCCCACGTGGGTAACTGGGGGGGGGGGGGGGACTGATTTAATAAAAATAAACTGCATAATTAATTAAATAAATGTGACTGGTCAATTGTGAGTCGGGGGCAGGGCCCAAGCCTGTAGAGGGTCCAAGATGCTTTTTAAAAATGTATTTGTATAATAAAAAATAAATGTTTTATCCAACCACAGGAGCCCCACTCTCAATGTTTGAAATCCACCAGAGAGCATCATTTAGCCACAGAAAATGTATAGTTTATTTTTTTTAAACCACTGTGGATGAAGTTTTAGCACGAGCACAGACCAAAATAGAGGAAACGCCAACATAAAGGGTGTTGGGTCACCACGAGCTGCCAGAACAGATTCACTGCGCCTTGGCATAGATTCTACAGGTGGACCTATCCATGCCAGGAAAATGCACCCCACACCATAACATGTACGTTGTATCCCTCGTTTACTTAAGTGTTTCCTTTATTTTGGCAGTTAGCGGTATACCTACAGTCGGCAAGGCTGGAGTTTGGGCAGCGTGCTCCAAATGTACAGTTGCGGCCATAGACATATAATCCATAGAAGGGTTTCGTAACCTCTTACTTTGGCAATTTGACTGGATGTTAAATTCAAGGATGCACTATCAATGAATGCCAGTCCTGACTTTAGTGAGAACTGCCATTTATGGATTATAATTCTATGGATGGTTGTGGCTGTTGGTTTGCCTTTTGCAGATTTCAATATACCAAAACCCCGGGCCTATGATTTCTCATTCTGGACCTGTATACCTGTGCTGGTTTTATGCATATCCCAGCTAGCACATTTTGGTTCCTTGGAAGTTGTGGGAACGTTAAGTTTTTGGTTTCCCATTGGTTCTGATTACGAAATAATGTTTCCTGACCTGTAAAACTGAAAGTAATAATAAAAAAACGTTCTGAGAATGGAAGTGAACAGTTCACATGTTCTGGGAATGTATATATTTTTTAAGGTTGTAGGGAGGTTCTGTGACTGTTCTATGGTTCCCTGGATGTTTTCCTGGAGGGTTTTATTAATGTTCTGAGAATGGAAATTCTAGGTTATTTGAAGGTAATTAAATAACATTCTAAGAACATGTTTCAATAAGGGTAACACTGCTAGCTTAACTGTGTTGAACTCCAAGCACAGATCAGACACGTGAATTCATTTTCTTAGGCATTAATCATTCAAATGCAAAACTTCAAAAAATAAAAAAATGTATTGTGGCACGTTGTCAGTGAGATTTGACCCTATGATCTTCTGTTCTCTAGCCATGGAATTAGTGCAGCTAGCATGCATTTTTCTTACTCATACAAAGCTGTTCACTTTAGTCTATTTAAACGAACCTCCATTTTAACTTCTTGCGGATCATTGGGACGCTAACGTCCAATCTGGCCAACATCCTGTGAAATTGCAGAGCGAGAAATTCAAATGACACACCGTAATATTAAACATTCATGAAAATACAAGTGTCCTACATTCATGAAAATACAAGTGTCCTACATCAGTTAAAAGCTTAACTTCTTGTTAATCCAGCCGCTTTGTCAAATTTCACAAAGGCTTTACGGCGAAAGCACACCATGTGATTATCTGAGGACAGTGCCCCGCATACAAAAGCATTACATGCATTCTTTCCAACCAAGCAGAGGCGTCACAAAGTCAGAAATGGCGATTTTTAAAAATAAATCACTTACCTTTGAAGATCTTCATCTGGTTGCAATCACAAGGGTCCCAGCTACATAACAAATTGTCATTTTGTTTGATAAAGTCCTTTATATCCCAAAAAAAGTTAGTTTATTTGGCGCTCTTGACTCAGTAATCCACCGGTTTCCCTCGTTCAAAATGCATACAAATGAATCCCGTAAGTTACCAATAAACTTCTTCAAAACAAGTCAAACAACGTTTCTAATCAAACCTCAGGTACCCTAATATGTGAATAAACAATGCAATTTAAGACCGACTAGTACTGTCATTACTGGAGATGAACAACGAAGTACATGCTCTCACCGGAACGCTCTACAAACACTACAGCCAAAATGGGAGCCGTTTACAAAAACAACAAATTCTAGCTAATCTTTTTTTTTTAAGCCTGAAACTCTAAAGACTGACATCTAGTGGACGCCCTAGGAACTGCAATCTGGGAGGTATTCCTTTTATATTCCCATTGACAGCCATAGTAATCATTGTTGGGCTGGAAAAATAAATTCTGGATGGATTGTCCTCGGGTTTTCGCCTGCCATATGAGTTCTGTTGTACTCACATATATTATTTTAACAGTTGTGGAAACTTTTGTGTTTTCTATCCAATACTACCATGCATATCCTAGCTTCTGGGCCTGAGTAACAGGCAGTTTACTTTGGGCACCTCAGTCATCCAAACTTCCGTATACTGCCCCCTAGCCCTAAGAAGTTAAAGGAAGCGAGCACTCATTTAAGACCAGATGTGGCCAATCAGTGGGTGTGACCAGCACACTTAACAATATAGAGGATAGTTTTGTTTATGCTGAGAATGGAATGTATGTTTTTAAATAACTTTCTTTGAATGTTTAAAGTTTTCTTAATGTTCTGGGAACATGACTTAAAATAGAACTGAGGAAACCTGTAGAATACGTTTTATTTACTTTTTATATGTACTTACATTTCCACAGAAGAACGTTGTTTCTTGAAGTTGCAATATGTAACTTTTTGGGCAACCTGACCAAATTCACATAGATCTGTCATTCTCATTGAAAGCAAGTCTAAGATGTTAGATCTGTTCCATGTGTTATATTTCTATGCTTTCTGTTCTTAAGTTTTGTTTTCACTGTCAGTTTTTTACACCAACTGAAAATATAGTATTTTTGTTTATGGAAATATATTTCAGTGGTTTAGATGGTACAATGATTCTCTACACTATGCTTGCTTGTTTCGTCGCAAACTATTTTAGCAACCAGGAAAAGGCGACGTGATTTCTGCAACAGTGCCCCTAAATTTAACATTCTCTAAACAATTTGAGAACATTACTTTAAATAGAACCATGAGGAAAAGTTCAACTGTGGTACTGAAATTCCCACCTAAGAAACATATGGTTCTCAGAATGTTATATACTAGCTGGGTATCCTGCACCATTCCCAGAATGTTGTGGGAAGGTTGTATGCACAATAACCATGGCACAACCACACTCTCACCAAGCTTTAAGAAACGTACTGTATGGTTCTCAGGACGTTATGTGCCAGCTGGGTAGTATCTAGGTTTTGTATAAAATCTGAGCATGCAGACTGCCCCCATTGTTATTGGGACCTGAATGTATTAAGACCAATAAAGTATCTGCAATGTGGGCACTATTTTTAGAGCAACAGTCTCTTGTGACAGGCCTAACAATTAAAGCTGAGTAGCTAGCTTGAGATTTGTTTCTGGGTTCTGAGTTTAAGAGCAACCAAAAAACGATTTTGACAATTTGATTTACTCTGAAGCCTGAAGTTGTTGTTCTCCTGGCTACTACTGTATGATCTACTGGTTACACTTAATTTTCCTGCCCTCAGTGAAGAGTCAAGACAATGTCTACTGTTATAGGTGGGTTACTATTTGGAACAGGAGCTTTGTGGTTAGGTCACCTCCTGCTCCCTCCATAGGAGACATGTGCTTCTGTCTGCATGCATTCTACCTGTATAGGTATCACTGAGCCCAGGTGTGCATCCCAAATGGCACCATTTTCCCCTATACTGTACACTTCTTTTGACCAGGGCACTTTCTACATGGGGAATAGGGTGCCATTTGGGACTTATTTCAGTTATGGATAGTCTGAAATCAGGTGGGCTTGGATTAGTAGTAGAGTCAGCCAATCTATTTATCTAATTTTTAATATGTTTGATAGTGTTGTGGTGCAATGGACAATGACTGGACAGTCTATTGAGGTTTGACGATAGGATAGACACTCATGAGATTGAATTGGAACACTGAGGAAACACTCGTCTGACGACACAATAGGCAGACTTGCTGTTTATCTTTCTTAAGCTGTACCCTTGTCTCACTTTGTGGTGCAAGACACAGTCTACATGTCTGCGGTGTTTAGCGTACTGTACACACTGGCTCTGCAGGGCTGGTTAGGGTGGCAGGGTTGTGTTGACTTGAGCAGATTCTTAACTACTGCAGTAATACTAAGGTTGGACTTAGGACTTCATTATGGGGAATGTTCCTTGTTTTTTCAGAGCAGATTTAACATTCTACAATTGCGGAATGCTGGAGTTCTGTATGTGGCTTTTTGTATGACTCAATTGAATGAGTGGAAATGGACCTTGTCAACAACATAACAACCAGATCTTAATTTCATGGCATCACTGGTGTTAGTAGTTTTTTTTTAAAGGAACATTGTCACAATCATCTGTCCTCCACATCTTTTGCATGGTGATGACTCATTTCTCTCTCTCTCCTTTTACAGTTAAAATTCTAGGGTTCTACTTAATCTTCTATGCTTTTCTGGCTGGAGTATTCATCGGCACCATCCAGGCCTTGCTTCTCACCCTCAGTAACTACAAACCCACCTGGCAAGACAGAGTTGCTCCCCCAGGTAAGGTATCACTGAACACTAGACACTGAGCCACTACTGCTGCCTGGGGATAAGAGATGGTGTCCAACCACAGTGGCTTCGTTTGAATTGGCACCCTATTCCCTACCCACTGGTCAAAAGTAGTGCACTATGTAGGGAATATGATGCAATTTGGTCTGCAGACAGTCTAACATGCATGTTTGTGTATCTCAGAGGGGTGGGCTATGTCTGTCAAACATCCTCCTATTGAATTTCACACTTTAACTCGTTAAGGGAGTCCCACTGTGAGATATCAGCTGAATTGACATTAGCACTGTATGGGCCAGAGAGCAGGCAGGCACAGTACCGTTTTGAGGTCCGACACAGAGGACTCTTGTCTTTCAAGTAAACTGTGGGTGTCATCCATGCATGCAGCATGTGGAACTATTTTGATACTGGTTCAGTGTCTATGGCCCTGGCTCATTTAGGCTTCCTTGTACAGTAGTATGCTTACGTCCAATAACAAACTGGTGAAATTAGATTTTTGGCAAAGATGTACAGAAGTGCTTCTGTCAAAATGAACTCGGGTCTAGTAGTGAACTGAATCCTTGACGTGTTACTGTTATCCTGCTGTTTAAATGCTCATGTCGTATTGGACATTTTGGTGTAGGTAGTGGGTCGGTCAAGTGTCGCAATTAATTCCATCCCACATGGGCAGAGGCCTCTTCCCAATTTGTTAGGGAGTGTAGTGTTTAAAGCACGAGAACTGTTCCCCATTCTTGGACGTTGCATATTTCATGTCTTTTTCCACAGTTTCCTCTTTCTGAGAGGCTTAGTCAGTTTCACTGGAGTCTGTTCTGATTACGTGGGTGTGAAATGGAGGGAGAAGTGCTAATTGTGAGCTTTACAGTGTGGTCCCCTAACAGAGCTCTCTCCTGATGCCTTTGACTAGAGTTAAAACAGACCGTGACGTTCTTGCTTCCTTTACCAGGGAGAGCTCTGTGGTAAACTGTCAACGGCAGATGCTATTCTCTACTTTATTTTCTCCCCACACACAACACACAACACCAGTGCCCTTCCACAGAGCATTAACCCTTTCCTGTTGGTGTTTTCAACCATGACACTGTCAAAGACATGTAAGCTGCATTTGAATTGGGTCTAAAGCCAGTATACCAGTCATGTCTGTCTGGGTATATATAGCCATGGTCTGCTCGGGGAACCTCCATTAGGAGAGATAGCTAGGTGTTGATAGTGCGTTACTTTCCACAGGAGGCCTGATAACTGGGCCATGTCTTCACAACGAAGAGGTCACCTAATGGCTCTAACAAGCAGAAAGAGAAGAGTCTGACTATGTCTTTATCTCACAAGCTGACAGAGGAGAGAAGCATTACTCTCTTCAGACTCCTCACCTCACTCAGTCCAGTTAGTTCTCTTTAGTTTTCTGGTCATGAAAGATGGAACTTAGTGTGGGGGCTGGGCTGGTTGTAAATAAGGAACTAGAAGAGAATGGGGGTGGACATGTTTTGGATCTTGTGTCGTAGCGTAGACAGTTGTATTTTGTTTGAAATGGGCTTTTCCCTTTTACTGACCCGTCTTTCCTGCTAAGAACAATGACAGGGATTCACCTTGTCTTCCTCTTCAAGACTGTTTTCCAAAGTGTGGACTCTTCAATGGATGACTGCCTCACTGAAAGACTTCATTAGAAAGCAAATGACACTGACTGTTCTTAACTGGTTTCATACTCAGTACTGTTGTGAGTTAGAGTAAATAGAATGGCCACAAGTCCACTGAAACATTATTGTCCTATTATAAAAGTGTGTATTGCTAATAGTACTTCACTTCTGTAACATTGAAACTGATGGTGACTGTCTGTTCTCAGGCCTGTCACACACCCCACGCTCCGACAAATCCGAGATCGCCTTCAACTTGAATGATGTGGAGACCTACTTGACTTACACCAAGGCCATGCGAGACTTCCTGGTTATGTACGACGACGACAAACAGCGGGACCAGATGAAATACGAGGATTGTGGAGGTACAGGAAGTGTTCCATTCCACTCTCTACCCCCTAGCTCCTAGTCCTACCCCTAGCTCCTAGTCCTACCCCTAGCTCCTAGTCCTACCCCTAGCTCCTAGTCCTACCCCTAGCTCCTAGTCCTAGCCCTAGCTCCTAGTCCTAGCCCTAGCTCCTAGTTCTACCCTTAGCTCCTAGTCCTACCCCCTGCCATGACACAGACCTAAGAGGTGCTCAGTGTGGTGGAAGCTCTACGTAGATGGAGGTGGTACCATCATCTTCTAGCCTTTTGCTTATTGAATCATTTCTGATGGTCTAATATCAGGTGGGATAGGAACTAAGTGTCCAGGACATGGAATGGAATTGTGTATTGGCTTCAGAGAAAAGGTGTTTTTTTTGTCATTTGTTTTTGATGAATTAGTTGAAGCGAGCAGCTGTGGCTTCCTGTGCTCAGTTGTTTATTTGTGATTTGTCCTCCTGCCTTCAGAGCAACCGGAAGAATATAAGAACCGTGGTGACCTGGAGAGTGATGTGGGGATCAGGAAGGCCTGTCGCTTCCAGAGGAGCTGGCTTGGGCCTTGCTCCGGCATGGAAGACAAAGAATTTGGCTTCAAGGAAGGAAAACCCTGCCTGATCGTCAAGCTCAACAGGATTGTCAACTTCAGGCCACGGGTAAATATCCTAAGGACATATGAAAAGCTGACCTCTTATACAAACTGGTCACTTTTGATATTTCCAGTGGCCCCTGGTTGTTAGTTTATGCATATTTCCCCCAAAGTAGTAGTACATTATTGAATACAAAATCTACATAAACTTTCTTCTGTAAAAGTGTTACTGTTTTTAGCAGATTGTTTTGCCTCCTCCCTCACTGTGTACCTGTCCTCCATTCTTTCAGCCCCCCAGCTCCAATGAAAGCATCCCTGAGGGAGCCCAGACAAAGGTCCAGCCCAACGTCATGCCCATCTTCTGCACCAACAAGGTACAGTATGCCAGACAGAATTAGATGGAACAACATCCAATCACAATTGATCATTCCAATGTCAGTTGACAGTCAGTAAAGCAACATTGAAGCCTAAGGGAATGTTGACTTGAATGGGGAATGTTCATTCTAGCAATTCTAGAATTGCTTTCGATGAATAGTCCCCGTTCCGTCACTAAACCAGGCATTGTAAATGTGTTTCTGGGTGAAGGTCAGATGTCAGAATGACCAAAATAGCACCGTCTTTCTCCTTTTGACTGTCTCACCCAATCTCTTTGCAGAGAGAGGAGGACGCCGGTAAGATGGGTGAGGTGAAGTACTACGGCATTGGGGAAGGTTTCCCCTCCAGTATTACCCTTACTACGGCAAGCTGCTTCACCCCCAGTACCTGCAGCCCCTAGTGGCCCTCCAGTTCGTCAACCTCACCATGAACACCGAGCTGCGCATCGAGTGCAGAGCCTACGGAGAGAACATTGGCTACAGCGAGAAGGACAAGTTCCAAGGAAAATTTGACGTTAAATTCACTGTCACCAACTTATGACCACAGTTAGGTTCATAGCACTTTCTCTCCAGCCCTCTCCCTCCCCAACCATTTCTCAAAAGTAACAAAATAATTTAGGAAAGGGAGTTGGGGTGGAAATACGAAGTTAAGTTTAAAAAAAAAAAAATTAAATCACAACTAGTCTTGAACAAAAGTCATAACATACGGGACGACACTTCATCTGTCTGCTTTACACTGGCTTCTCTGCTTCTGTCTAGGGTTAGAATGTAAGTCGCAGGAGGAGTAGCAATAGCATAAAGTATTTATTCTACTGTAAATGAATAATATTCCTTGAGCCATGGGGACATGTTTCATTTATGACTGTAAATTGTAATTCCACTACTGATGTGTAGCGAGCAGTGTTTTGTCCCCTCCGTATTGCTGCCTTGTGTGGTTTCTATACATATTTTTGGAGTGTACAGTGCAGTAGTCGCATACATTGGTCCTTTCCAAGCCATGTTGTAACCTGTTTACTTATGTGAGCAAGCTTTAGCAGTCCAAGATGTGTATATACTATATATGAATACTTAATCATTTAAAAATATTGACACGGTACTCTCTGATCTCTTCTGACCCGTGTGAGGAAAAAGGCTGCCCTCCAGGGAACTAGGCCTACTCTTTCCTTATTTTTGCCTTTGTCTAATTGATTGTGAGAATTTTCACATGGCTTTTCTTTTAGAATCACTTAAATGTGGGATAAGGGTTTTATTACGTTTCAGGCTTTTACTTCCTTTTGTTCTGTTTGATTTACTCTTAATGTCGAGTTGTGTCTCCAGGTTGTTGGGTTACTTTTGCCTGTTGTACGGCAACGGTGCTAACTCTGCTTTTTAAAGATGATTGTTTTGCTCAATTACGTCACGTCATCTCACAACGTGGTGTAACTTTCTGATGAATGTTTCAGCCATTTTACATGGTGGAAGGAGTTTTATATTTATGTGGTTGTACCTTTTTAATTTAATTTTTTTTCTGCAGAAAAGTGTAATGTATAAATACAATACCAAAGTCACTGGTCCAAGTTGAGCATCTTATCAGAAGCAGTGCTGTACCCCGTGTTTTTAGGATTTCTTGTCGATGTTAAGTGCTAAACGTCAATGTCTAACATCAGTCACGTTATCAGGAGTTCTCATCCGCTCTTGTCATTTATTTAATCCCAGTAAGAAAAAAAAACCTGAAATAAAATGATGAAAACACATCTTTCTTTATTCCAGTCTCTCTGAAACAAGACCAATACCCCGCTGTAAGGACACACCGCACTAGTCTAAAGTGGAGTCCTCTCCTTGTCTCATTTCCTTTCAATGTGCACTGATCTGAAAGAACAGCACAGGTGAAAGGACAAACCCCAAGCTATAACCTCTGCTTTATTGCTGTGACCTTCCCTGTCCTTTCAGATCAGTGACGATGGAAATGGAACCACATCAGACCGTTGTATTCCTAGTCTGGGATTGTTCAGTGAAACAGTCTGGTAGTAGCTAGTGTTCAGAGAGTAGTGAGGAGTGGCAAGGAAAAGGGTTGTTTAAGTATTTTGAACCCTGCAAAAACACTTGTTAGATTTGAAATGCCCTTAATTAAAAGGAGACCATCTTCTAACCATCTTCATCCAAACGGACTCCTTATCAACTCTAACCAGATGCTAACAAATCAGGGAGGAATAAGTGCTGCCAAACCAGCTCCCCTTGGTGCTTCCTCTGTTTTCCTATCGCTAATGACTGTCAAGGTCTACTTGGTGCATTTCATAAGATTTGATTTTACCTGTTGTGTTTTGTTGCAACAACGTGACAATAGAGAAACCGCTTGTCAAATGATTATTTTTTTGTTGCGTTGTCTGCTTGGAAAAGACTACAAACCACCTAGATATCAAGGATGTTACAGAGCGCTGTCAATGCTAAGAAAGGGATATTATGTTTTTTTTCACTACTAGCCTCAGTTGCCATGGTTACCACAGCTAATCTCCTGAGAGACTACCATGGTTATTGCAGCTTCTCTCCTGAGAGACTACTACCATGGCTACCACAGCTCAGCTAGCCTCCAGGCTTATGACACATCACCTGGGTGACTAAAACCGAGGCAAGTCAAGAACAAATTCTTATTAACAATGACGTTCTACCCCAGCCAAACGACGATGGGCCAATCGGCTTCCAATCACGGTGAAACACCCTGGAATTGAACCAGGGTCTGTAGTGACACCTCTAGCACTGAGATGCAGTGACTTAGACCGCTGTGCCAATCGAGAGCCAATGTGGAAAGGACTAGTCCTTGATCATGACTCTCAGGTCCATTTCTGTACACATAAGTCATTAGACGAAGATGTCTTCTGTATTAGGGAGTTTTAAGAGCCCCAAAACTCGGTCTGAACATTAACACTCATCAGGACCTCATCTTTCATATCAGCAAGAAATAATTTTATAAAAACAAAAAGGTAAATTGATAAACATCTTTATAGGGTTAGGATTAGTGTTCCCACACGGCCATATCGCCAGGTTACAGCGCGTGTTTACCAAAGAAATGACGGAAGACAGAGGGACCACCTGTGTTAATGAGCTATCGATCATGCGCCAAACACCTGTGTGTATTGGAAGAAGTCCTCCAGAAATGTGTTGTAACTGAGAAATACTGTCGGCTGCAACTGTGATAAAGCCTGTTAAAACAGTGTACAGCACAGGAGGTTGGTGGCTCCTTCATTGGGGAGGACGGGCTTTTGGTAATGGCTGAAGTGGAATGGTATCAAATACACCAAACACATGGTTTCCAGGGGTTTGATGCCACTCCATCCGCGCCGTTCCAACCATTATTATGAGCCGACCTCCCCTCAGCAGCCTCCTGTGATGTACAGGAATTCTATATTTTGTATTTGTGAAATGAGTAAGTAAATGGCTTTTTGTTTCTAGAACCGGATCGCCATTAATAATCCATTCACATTTAAATTGAGTATTTGGCTGTTTTGAGCCAGTCTACCTCAGAAGATAACAGAAGGTCCTTGGACCTGAAGGAGTAAAGGTAGGCTCCTTAATTAAGAGTTCATCTTGGACTACAGAAAGGTTAGTTTGAACTATTCAATATGGAAAGCTGATTCAGCTATAGAAATGTGAAGGTCATTTCCGATAGAGCCGTGAATGCAGTCTCCGCTAAAGCGGGAACGTTGCCTTTAAATTTCAATCACGCTATAAAGCTGAACTTTGGGGATTGAATTGGGCTCTGATACAGTTTGGCTCTGGTTCTAGTTTTATCAGAAGGGATATAGCTTGTCTTAAATAAACATTGAGGTTGTTTTGAGCAATCTTCAAGTCAAGTACAACACAGTAATCTGAGGGATGACAGCCATATTGAGTAGCTGAAGTGTTTCCTTCCTCAAGCCTACCTGCCTCATTTGTCAGTTACTCCACCACCGCAGGTCCCTCCTCTTGGAGTTTGTCTCTAATACACGCAGCAGCTGAAACTTAATCCCAGCAACTCTATTCGGGTTTTCCATCAGAAAGGCTTTTATGAATGGGAGCCCTGTGTGTTTGCCACCAGGACCTCACATGAGGAGTGGAGTGACGGTGCATTTTCCAACCGTCTCAGTAATGCTGTGACAGGGCCAGGGTGAGGGTGTCCAGGCAGCGTAGACTGACTGGTGAACTGACTGCCTGTTTGCATCTGAAATCGTACCCTATTACCTATATAGCGCACTACCCCTGGTCAAAAGTAGTGCACTTTATAGGGTATAGGGTATCATTTTTAACATAGTCCCTGACTGCATGTTGAGACCTGGCTAGCTTCCCTTTCTGTAATTACATTAAGTAGCCGGGGTGACCAGGACAGGAGAGGCAGCGGGCCAACAGTGGGGTTCTGTTTCAGCCTCCTGTATGGGGATACATCACGAGACAGAGGCGTATCTCGTGACCGGTGGCAGGAGCAGGCCTCGGGGGCATGGCGGACGGAGGTCCCTGCACAGTGTCAGCCAACTAGGCGACGGGCAGGCGGGCAGGCAGGTGATAGCTTAATGAGACAGTGTGTGAGATGAGTGGCCGGGGAACCTGTTGTGGGCCAGGAGCCAGGGCACTGCAGAGAGGAGGGGCCTTTAGAGGACACTGGGAGAAGAACAGAGGGCACAGAGGACAGAGACATTACAGACAACACTAGAGTTTAGCTTATCTGAGGCCCATGGTCTTGGCTTGGGAAACTATCTAAATTCTCATTCCACCACAACACAACACACCCTCTCTAACATCATCACAACACACACTCTTTCTAACCTCATCACAACACACTCTCTCTAACCTCATCACAACACACCCTCTCTCTAACCTCATCACAACACACACTCTCTCTAACCTCATCACAACACACTCTCTTTAACATCATTATCACAACACACCCTCTCTCTAACCTCATCACAACACACACTCTCTCTAACCTCATCACAACACACACTCTCTCGAACCTCATCACAACACACCCTCTCTCTAACCTTATCACAACACACACTCTCTCTAACCTCATCACAACACACACTCTCTTCAACATCATCATCACAACACACACTCTCTCTAACCTCATCACAACACACTCTCTCTAACCTCATCACAACACTCAC
The DNA here is from genome assembly GCF_021184085.1 of Oncorhynchus gorbuscha. Classification (NCBI taxonomy): domain Eukaryota; kingdom Metazoa; phylum Chordata; class Actinopteri; order Salmoniformes; family Salmonidae; genus Oncorhynchus; species Oncorhynchus gorbuscha. The sequence goes on along the minus strand of NW_025746198.1, from coordinate 98,665 downwards.
TCTCTCAAACCTCATCACAACACACACTCTAACCTCATCACAACACACCCATCTCTCTAACCTCATCACAACACTCACTCTCTCTAACCTCATCACAACACACACTCTCTCTAACCTCATCACAACACACTCTAACCTCATCACAACACTCACTCTCTCAAACCTCATCACAACACACACTCTCTAACCTCATCACAACACACCCATCTCTCTAACCTCATCACAACACTCACTCTCTCTAACCTCATCACAACACATACTCTCTCTAACCTCATCACAACACACACTCTCTCTAACCTCATCACAACACACACTCTCTCTAACCTCATCACAACACACTCTCTCTAACCTCATCACAACATTCATCAACAACACACACTCACTCTAACCTCATCACAACACACACTCTCTAACCTCAACAACACACCCATCAACCTCATCACAACACTCACTCACTCTCATCACAACACATAAACCTCATCACAACACACACTCAACCTCACACAACACACTCTCTCTAACTAACAACACTCATCTCTCAAACATCACAACACACACTCTCTAACCTCATCACAACACTCTCTCTAACCTCATCACAACACTCACTCTCTCTAACCTCATCACAACACATACTCTCTCTAACCTCATCACAACACACACTCTCTCTAACCTCATCACAACACACACTCTCTCTAACCTCATCACAACACACTCTAACCTCATCACAACATTCACTCTCTCTAACCTCATCACAACACATACTCTCAACCTCATCACAACACACACGCTCTCTAACCTCATCACAACACATACTCTCTCAAACCTCATCACAACACACACTCTCTCTAACCTCATCACAACACACACTCTCTTTAACATCATTATCACAACACACATACTATTCACTGATGCACATACAGTAGGCCACAGCACTCGTAAATGCACACACACACACACACACACACACACACACACACACACACACACACACACACACACACACACACACACACACACACACACACACACACACACACACACACACACACAGCATCTCTCAGTGCAGTGTTTCTGATGTTGAACCTGACTCCAGAGGCCCATATCTGTCTGATTAATGCCACCGTATTACGTCTGTCTATCATCATGACTTATTCATTGACTGCTACACTGAGACCTGATCCCCAGGGAGAACTGAGCACGGCAGACATACGCAGCAGCACCACTGGATTCACTTTCTCACCTGGCTCTACTCCCTGTTTCTAGACTACTGACTCAGACTATGGGGTGGTGGAAACCTTTACACACTGATAGACAACTGACAATCATCATTACTGTACAACCATCCTAGGTTCTATTGAGACAGAGAGCACTGTCTGCATTGAAAGGCTCAGCCTCGTTCCCACAAGTTGGTTTTAAGTACTGAGCTTTGTGTTTCAAAGGAAGGTGTTCTGTGCCAGAGAAAGAGAGAGAGAGAGAAGCCCAGTTGATACCTGGTTCTAACATGCACCCTTTGTCCTGACCTTGCCCACATTCTGATTGTGCCCACATTTTTAGACGGTAGTCAGACACGCATTGTGTCAGGATATTAATCAAGTGTAAACAGATCTAGCTGGTCAAACCATTTAAATCATCATTACACCGGCCTATCTGGCATCAGCTAATCTGGCCACAATGCGGACACAGTGGACAGATAAGAGACACATTTTAATACAATGTGTAGACGCGACAAACCTTGATCAGATAGTGATTGGATCACATTGATCAGAATACGAAACTCACATGGTAGCGCAAGATGGGAACGAGGCTATTCAGGGAGAGAAAGAGAGAAGGAGAGGTTACGAGAGAGAGAAGGAGTCTTATAAAGAGTTATAAACAGTCTTAAGCATAAAATGAAGCAGAGAGAGAGGGAGAATAGGAGAGAGCATGAGAGAGTAAGTCAGAGGGAGGTCTATTACAAGAGAGTGTAATGGCACATAGGTCTACATTTCATCACAACGCTGACAGCTAGGACACCTTGAAGAGATAGGACATTGACATCAACAGAGGAGGCCCCATGTACCTGCAAGTCAATTACATAAGAACTGCATCCCCGTAGAGAGAGTTGAGAGAAGGGGCTGCAAAAGGAGTACACACAACCTGATTGGCCGAGAAGATGAGAGTTGTGGGTTCTCTGGGAAGACCACCTTCACACTGAGGTGTCATCAGTGTTCACCAGATGCTGAAGGGTTTTCAGATTTTCTGTCCAAGCTTCAAATAGCGTCCTTCTCAGGTTAGTATGTAACAACTATTAGAGGAGAAACAGTACAGTCCCACGTAATAAGGTAGCATGCCTATGTCATGAAGTGGTTTGTCAAATGTGTACAGAATTGTGTCAAACGTATAAATGGAGAATAGACACTCATTTTCTGGGGTAGGATGGGTTTTACACTGTAGGTTCACACATGGAGCATTTATGGAGAGAGAATTGTATTGCATTTACTAGCTAGCTCTAGTTTGGGAAAGGTAGGAGAATGGGTCTATGTGTCCCATCCCTCTGCGAAGCCTGAAGCCAGGAGAGGAGAAGAGCAGCCTGCCTCCCCACAGACAGGAGCTAAACAGGCGCCATGGCAACAGGCCAGGCTGGCTGCACACATGCCACATGAGCGTGAATGTGCTACACTGGTCCCCCCCCCCCCTATCCCCCATCACACATAGCCCCTAAACCTCATCCCGGCCTCCCAGCTTCGGGGATGTGTCTCCTACAGCATCACTGGTCATGTGACCTCCTACAGATGCTAGTAGTAGCAACATGGCTGGGAGATCTCTGTTGTCCCTGTCCGTCACAGGAGGTGGGGGGTGTCTGATGACATCACTGGGCTCGGCAGGGGAGAGGCTCCACCTGATTGGCCAATTGGCTTTTATCACATCTGAGCAGAGCTAAGAATAAAGCCAGCCAGGGAGCATGATAACAACACGGATGCTCCTCAGAGTCTGCATAGAAGAGAGGCAATGTTGGCTGACATGAGACGGTTGGAGGGGGGTGGGGGACGGAATGTTTAAATAGGATGAAGCGTTACGTGGCAACAAGCAATCTCAGTTTTAGAGTGGTACTCAAGGGGGCTTAGAGCTTTGAGAGTGAAGGCTGGTAGAGATACATGCACACATGAAATGTAATTGATAGAGAGAAAACGTCCAGCTGCAAGATATCTCAAGGTGAAACATAAACCGCCCTCGTGTCAGCTTGGCCCAGGAGTATGACAAAGTTGCCCCAATATGCTGATGTAAGGACAGTTTCACATCTCCCTCCCTAGTGATTAAGGTCAGGTTTGGGGAGATTAAACTGATTTCAGACCTGTGCCTATGGGCAGTGGCTTCCCAACTGTCAGAAATCCTGTGTCAGACCTGCTCTTTGTATCCTATAGATGCTGCTGTGGACTTGGGGCTTGGATTCCCAGTAGTGTCAGAACTGTGGCTTTGGATTCCCAGTAGTGTCAGACCTGTGGCTTGGATTGGGGCCCAGTAGTGTCAGAACTGTGGACTTGGATTCCCAGTAGTGTCAGACCTGTGGCTTGGATTCCCAGTAGTGTCAGACCTGTTGGCCCAGTTGGATTCCCAGTAGTGTCAGACCTGGGGCTTGGATTCCCAGGAGTGTCAGACCTGGGGCTTGGATTCCCAGTAGTGTCAGACCTGGGGCTGGGGCTTGGATTCCCAGTAGTGTCAGACCTGTGGCTTGGATTCCCAGTAGTGTCAGACCTGGGGCTTGGATTCCCAGTAGTGTCAGACCTGGGGCTTGGATTCCCAGTAGTGTCAGACCTGTGGCTTGGATTCCCAGTAGTGTCAGACCTGGGGCTTGGATTCCCAGTAGTGTCAGACCTGGGGCTTGGATTCCCAGTAGTGTCAGACCTGTGGCTTGGATTCCCAGTAGTGTCAGACCTGTGGCTTGGATTCCCAGTAGTGTCAGACCTGTGCCTTGGATTCCCAGTAGTGTCAGACCTGGGGCTTGGATTCCCAGTAGTGTCAGACCTGGGGCTTGGATTCCCAGTAGTGTCAGACCTGGGGCTTGGATTCCCAGTAGTGTCAGACCTGGGGCTTGGATTCCCAGTAGTGTCAGACCTGGGGCGTATCCGTCTTTTTGAAGGACAGCGGATGGACAGGGGGCAGCTGTGAGTCGTTGCTGCACTACTTTGTAGATACAAACAGTAAACAACACTAAAAGTGAGAAGTCCCACAACAAGATTATCCCAGTGTGTTAGTTGACAAACCCATAAAGAGGATATAAATGACATCCATGCCATAATGGAGAAAGCTAGTGGAGGTATTGTTATTTTATGTATTTATAGTTTTATTGTATTTGTAGTTTTATGACATCATGTGTATCGTTAAGAGTGAACTTGCGGTAGCCACATGAGAGCTGTTTTGTGAGGAGAATGGTGGATTGGAGCAGTGTGACCTCTGTGTGTAGTAGGAAGAACTAATCTGTGAAATACAGCTAACCAGAAGAGCTAACCAGAGTAATGTCATCCCTGCTGATTAGAGGTTATCATGTGACCCACAGACATGATGATAGCCCATCTTCAGTTGGTTGGAAGGGAAGGGGAAGGGCAGAGCGGCAGATGTCCTGTTTGTTACTGCAGAACCTGTACAATGTTAACAAGCTGTCAGTTTCAAATAAGGGGGTGAAGAACTACCTCTACAGCAGAGCAGTTGAGTGTCCCCTAGCTAGCTGCAAAACAATTGTGTCGCAAACATGCACCCAATGCTAAGTGACAGAAGTCATTTTAGAGCACCCCGAAATGAAACACCATCAGGATGATAACAATCATTGTCGCCCTGGCAACGATCTCCATGACCCCTGGTTAGATGGCATGGTGTTTCACTTTACAGATAGTGCCCTGGAGGACGTCCATGTAAACTAAGTACAGATGTAAGATCTTAATTTGATCGCCCTGTTGTTGCAGGAAATGTACAACACAACAGGAAATGCAATGTGTAGTGTATTCAAGGTTTAAAAAGGATTCTAAAGTCTGTAATTTCCACTTTAAATGTCTGACTTGATTTGCCCTAACTAAAAATGTATCAACCCTTACAAAAATGTCCATTAATTATAATCCACACAATAATTCACATTTCCTGTTACGGCAGGATTATTTCCCTGCTGTTAGAAACGGGTCAAATTAAGATCTAACATTTGTAGCCTACTGTGTGAGGTTGTTTTTGTGCATTGATGGTGTTCTTCAATCAAGACTTTCTCAACATGTCGCCCTTCAACCGGGTTGAATCACCCCCTACCTAAATCTATACGGTGGCTATGTACAGTAGATACAATGAAAATGTAAGCTAACGTTCCTGGCCTAGTGTTCTAGAGTCATGTCTAAGCTACAGCTCTCTAGTGGGCCTGTGGTTACCGGTGTTGATGCAAAGCTTTGGCTTGTTTCGGAAGAGTCAAATTAAGCTGTTGCAGTTTTGTGGTTCTTGAAACCACCAGTTGGTTTATTTCCCTCACCACTCCCTTCCTAGAAGTCCTTCAAATGTAACGTGTATATTCAATTCAGAGGAGTTTTAATTACAACTCCTTTCTCAAGCACTCATTTCGAAACCATTCATTTGATTTTAACAGAGGGATTTTTAGACTCAAATGGTTTTCAGAATGGCTGTTTTGAGCCCTTCCAGTCCGTCACCCGATAACTTGGTATTTAGTTGTTGTTGTTGGGGCACAGCTCTGGTCTGGCGTCTGCAGGGATGAAGCCTTTATTGTGCCCTACAAGGAGGAGTTGGAAAATCCCTCGGATCAATCTGCACTGGCCCGTAGCTGTCCCATTCTCCTCCAAACAAAAGCAGGGATTAGGAACTCAACACAAACCCTGTGATCAACAAGGAGTGAACTACCCAGAGCTGGTCGGGGGGGTATACTACAAACCAAGATCAATAACTTAGCCAGATAACTTGGCAATATTGAAAGATAAGCCTGAAATTGACATATAGTCTAATTGCCTCAACAACCAAAACACATACTTCACTTTAGTTTTCTTAATTCACCAAAAAATCTATAGTTATTTCTGGTTGTTTAAAAAGTTGACTGACAAAGTAATTTATCCTGCTTTGTAGCATAACTCCTCTGATCTCTGATCCGTTGAAATGACCAGCAGGTTAACTTGAAAAAAGGGATGGAAAATGTATTCTTATGGAAGGGGTTGTGTTGACACTTCACACGTGGGCGTGCTCTGGGGGGTTAGAGGAGGGGTGGTAACCATCTAGGACAGGTCATAAGTGTCTTTTGTTTTTGACTGGACTGTTTACCAGTTCATTTTTTATATATATGAGAAGGTATTATCAGAGGGGAGAGGGAAAAATAGGACACACACACCCAGGTCTGCAACTAAACATTTGAGTCGGCAGAGAAAGTCAGAGTTGTTTGTCATACTAAAACCACCATATGAATTTGACCTGCTTTGTTGCCAGGTAAAATAGTTTTAAAATAACCAACTGGCCCATGAAGCTTCAGTCATTGGTGTTTGTAACATTACTGTTGTTGTGGGTTTGATATCCACAGTGGTCACTTAAAGCTGTGTTTTCACAGGCAGCCCAATTCTGATCTTTGGTCACTAAATTCGTAGTTTGACCAATCAGACCAACACACCCCACCCCCTCTAGAATGCTGCTGCTACTCTTTTATCTATGCATAGTCACTTTGATAACTCTACCAACATGTACATATTACCTCAATTACCTCGACACCGGTACCCCCTGTATATAAAGCCCCGCTATTGTTATTTACTGCTGTTATTTTTATCTCTTACTTTTTTTATTGGCATTTTCTTAAAACTGCATTGTTGGTTAAGGGCATGTAAATATGCATTTCACTGTAAGATAGATCTACACCTGTTGTATTCAGCATTTCACCGTTCAATGAACCATAAACAATTAATGAACATGCACCTGTGGAACGGTCGTTAAGACACTAACATCTTACAGACGGTAGGCAATTAAGGTCACAGTCATGAAAACTTACAGTTGAAGTCGGAAGATTACATACACTTAGGTTGGAGTCATTAAACTAGTTTTTCAACCACGCCACAAATTTCTTGTTAACAAACTAAAGTTTTGTCAAGTCGGTTAGGACATCTACTTTGTGCGTGACACAAGTAATTTTTCCAACAATTGTTTACAGACAGATTATTTCACTTATAATTCACTGTATCACAATTCCAGTGGGTCAGAAGTTTACATACACTAAGTGTTAAAGGCACTAACTGTGCCTTTAAACAGCTTGGAAAATTCCAGGAAATGATGTTATGGCTTTAGAAGCTTCTGATAGGTTAATTGACATCATTTGAGTCAATTGGAGGTGTACCTGTGGATGTATTTCAAGGCCTACCTTCATATACGCAATGCCTCTTTGCTTGACATCATGGGAAAATCAAAAGAAATCAGCCAAGACCTCAGAAAAAAATGTAGACCTCCACAAGTCTGGTTTATCCTTATGAGCAATTTCCAAACGCCTGAAGGTACAACATTCATCTGTACAAACAATAATATGCAAGTATAAACACCATGGGACCACGCAGCCGTCATACCTCTCAGGAAGGAGACACGTTCTGTCTCCTAGAGATGAATGCACATTGGTGCAAAAAGTGCAAATCAATCCCAAAACAACAGCAAAGGACCTTGTGAAGATGCTGGAGGAAACAGGTACAAAAGTATCTATATCCACAGTGAAACGAGTCCTATATCGACATAACCTGAAAGGCCGGTCAGCAAAGAAGAAGCCACTGCTTCAAAACCGTCATAAAAAAGCCAGACTACGGTTTGCAACTGCACATGGGGACAAGATCATACCTTTTGGAGAAATGTCCTCTGGTCTGATGAAACAAAAATAGAACTGTTTGGCCATAATGTCCATTGTTATGTTTGGAGGGGTGGCAGCATCATGTTGTGGGGGTACTTTGTGATGCCATCTATTTTGTGCACTTCACAAAATAGATGGCATCATGGGGGAGGAAAATTATATATTGAAGCAACATCTCAAGACATTAGCCAGGAAGTTAAAGCTTGGTCTTCTAAATGGACACTGACCCCAAGTATACTTCCAAAGTTGTGGCAAAATGGCTTAAGGACAACAAAGTCAAGGTATTGGAGTGGCCATCACAAAGCCCTGACCTCAATCCTATAGAAAATGTGTGCGCAGAACTGATTCCGTTACACCAGCTCTGTCAGGAGGAATGGACCAATATTCACCCAACTTATTGTGGGAAGCTTGTGGAAGGCTACCCGAAACGCTTGACCCAAGTTAAACAAACAATGCCACCAAATACTAATTCAGTGTATGTGAACTTCTGACCTACTGGGAATTACTGTTTTTTTTCACCTTTATTTAAGCAGGTAGGCTAGTGGAGAACAAGTTGTCATTTACAACTGCGACCTGGCCAAGATAAAGCAAAGCAGTATGACACAAACAACAACACAGAGTTACACATGGAATAAACAAACATGCAGTCAATAATACAATAGATAAGGTCTATGTACAGTGTGTGCAGATGAGAGGATGAAAGAAATAAAAGCTGAAATAAATAATTCTCTCTGCTATTATTCTGACATTTCACATTAAAATAATGTGGTGATCCTAACTGACCTAAGACAGGGAATTTTTACTAGGATTGAATGTCAGGAATTGTGAAACAATTAGTTTAAATGTATTTGGCTAAGGTGTATGTAAACTTCTGACTTCCACTGTAGGACACTAAAGAGGCCTTTCTACTGACTCTGAAAACAGCAAAAGAAAGATGCCCAGAGTCCCTGCTCATCTGTGTGAATGTGCCTTGGGCATGCTGCAAGGAGGCATGAGGACTGCAGATGTGGCCAGGGCAATAAATTGCAATGTCTGTACTGTGAGACGCCTAAGTCAGCGCTGCAAGGAAACAGGATGAACAGCTGGTTGTCCTCGCAGTGGCAGACCACGTATAACAACACCTGCACAGGATCGGTACATCTGAACATCACACCTGTGGGACAGGTACAGGATGGCAACAACAACTGCCCGAGTTACACCAGGAACGCACAATCCCTCCATCAGTGCTCAGTCCAGAGGCAGGTCCTCACCAGACATCACCGGCAACAACGTCGCCTATGGGCACAAACCCACCATCACTGGACCAGACAAGACAGGAATGTCAGTGTTCTGCCATGGCCAGCGAAGAGCCCGGATCTCTATCCCATTGAGCACGTCTGGGACCTGTTAGATCGGAGGGTGAGGGCTAGGGCCATTCCCCCCAGAAATGTCCGGGATCTTGCAGGTGCCTTGGTGGAAGAGTGGGGTAACATCTCACAGCAAAAACTGGCAAATCTGGTGCAGTCCATGGGGAGGAGATGCACTGCAGTACTTAATGTAGCTGGTGGCCACACCAGATACTGACTGTTACTTTTGATTTTGATCCCCCCTTTGTTCAGGGACACATTATTCAATTTCTGTTAGTCACATGTCTGTGGAACTTGTTCAGTTTATGTCTCAGTTGTTGAATCTTATGTTCATACAAATATTTACACGTTACGTTTGCTGAAAATAAATGCAGTTGACAGTGTGAGGACGTTTCTTTTTTTGCAGAGTTTATATACATATATTTTAAATATACTTTCCTTTATTATTTTCCACTTCCCCTACCACCCCTGCCTCTCCTGATCTGAGTAAACTAATGAATAACAACACTTAGGCTTCTACTTCCAGTTTATACATACTATATACATTTTAGACACAATCTATTTTACAATAGTTATATTTTGTTCTTAGTTCTCCCCCCAACCTCATCTATGTCTGATGTCCATCCAGTTTGATTTATATTTGCCATACATTTTTTACTGTAATATTTAAAAGTTCAGAATCGATATACATTTTACAGACACAGTATATTTGACATGTTATCTTGTTATTAGTCCCAGCCTCCAGCTCCATTCAACCCCTCCCATCTATCTCTTAACACCATCCATATTGGATATCTATTTGCCATATATGTTTCAACTGTGCCTGTGATGTTTCACATTCTCATCATTTCAGATTGTAAATTAGAGATAGCATTTTCTGCTGAAAGTATTGTTATATTATTGATCAGTTGACTATGTGTAATGAACACGAAGGGAGGCAGAGAGCTGGGGTCCAAAAAGGCAAGAGTACAGGCAGGGAAAAGGCTAGTAACGTAGTCTGGGAGATCAGGCAATAGGTAGGTAACAGGAAATCCGAGGCTAAAGTACAGGCAGGGAATATACAAAAGGAGTCATTAGTGAGGCAGGCAAAAACTATCTTACACAGGAGGAGTAAATTACTGGAAACCCAGAGCTTCAAACCGCCGTGTGTCACAAAACAAACAATACCTCACAAAGATGGGGTGCAAAGAACTGAACTAAATAGGTGTCATAATGACATACAGGTGTGTGAACAGGTGATCAGAATTCAGGTGATTGGGATCTGGAGGGTGAGTGGCATTCAGGGGATCTACGTGTTTGAGGGTGTGAGCTGGAAAGTGGGCTGGAAAGTGAGCTGTGTTCAGGGGATCTACGTGTTTGAGTTCAAATCACCCAGTAGTGTTATCTGCAGAGTTAGTTCCAAGTAAATGTTGCAATTATTTAGCCATTCCTGGATCTGTGACCAAAAACAAGCTATGTATGGACAGTACCAAAATAAATGATCTAATGACTCTGCTTCCTCGCAGCAGAATCTGCTGGAATCGGTACATAGAAAATCTCTTTTGCAATCTATATGACACAGTTGTTATTTTTTGGGTCCTTAAATGAAACTGGTATACTTTTTTATTTATCACAATTTTCTTTAACCAATTTAGTTTTTAATGCAGAGCTGAAAGACAAGTTCCTTACTCTTTCCCCCTTCCACTTACATCTTCCATGTATGCGGTAATGCTGAAATTAGGTTTGGTGGACAGAGACTAGGTTTGGTGGGCAGAGACTAGGTTTGGTGGACAGAGACTAGGTTTGGTGGATAGACAAGACAGGGAATCAAGATTGCTGCAGCAGAGTTCTCATCATGCTCTCTCTACAGTCCAGCATATTGGCAATTTGCGCTAGTAATATTCTATGACACAGCTCAGTGAGTTTGACAGCTTGTCCTGGACAGACTCGTCTTCTCAGAGATATTAGAGGGTAAAATACTTCCTGCTAGTCTGTCTCCCTGCTGCTGCTCACACATAATGATCCAGAAATGTCATATCCCAGGAAATGTCACAGATATAATCGTTAGACAATATAAAGGCAAACAAATGTTTCTCTGAAGGAACATCTGACAACCTGGATAGCTTTACCAATTGTGCCAGTAACCAAAAGGTTGTCGTTCTGCCCCTGAGCAAGGCAGTTATAACCTGTGCCCTGTTCACTGTTCCCCAGGCGCCGAAGACGTGGATATCAATTATGGCAACCCCCCGCACCTCTCTGATTCAGAGGGGTTGGGTTAAATGCGGAAGAAATTTCAGTTGAATGCATTCAGTTGTACAACTGACTAGGTATTCCCCTTTCCCAATTCACACATTGGGCACATACCGAATGAAGCAGGCGGCTGTAATGCAGCACCTCCTGAAACATAATCTAGTCTCTACTGGGATGGGCTGATCTGATGATGTCATGAGGTATCTGATTAAGTTCAACATCTCCCACAGGTCATTTTAATGGTCATTTAGATTCCTTATAGGATGTGTCAGACCTTGTGATGTGGGCTCTAGCTTCAAGCCCACATTGACTTGAAGCACCTTGGCTCAGTGCAAAGCATCAGAGATGGCAACCATAAGTGGGTAAATCCTGTGTGGAGATAATCACTGTATGACAACAACAAAAATACTGGAAACGTATGTAGCTAGACATGGCTGCTACAAATCCAGCTCTCATAAATCCACTTGCAGCACAACAGGGAAGGGCAGATACATTACATTAGACTCTAGTTGTGGATTAGTCTAGAAAAGGGCTTAAGCAACAGGCATGGGGAAAGTGAGAGGTTTCAGATGTGTTAGAAAGAGATTTGGGAACTTGAAGGGTAATCTCTTCACCCAGAACTACATTTTGCGTCCATGCTAGCCAGCTACTCAATTTATTTCAAAAGAGACTACTTGAAGGGAGGTCATATACACCGTACAACTCTTGAACCCAACAAGATGGGCTCCCCTATGGTACACATAGCCCATATAGGACCAGGTAGGGCTCTGGTCAAAAGCTGTACACCAAACAGTAGGGAAGAGGGTGTCATTGGAATTTAAAAGTGGTGTCATATCACCAGATTTGGTGTCCCATTTCAACAGTGGATATTCAAATCCATGAGCTGGTTCTCTTCTTTTCTCTGCAGCAAGTGGAACAACAGACTGAGGGGAAGGAGACGTCACACAGACTCACCCAAGATCCCAACGGAGCAGAAAGGTCAGCACTATTGACACAGACTCACCCAAGATCCCAACGGAGCAGAGAGGTCAGCACTATTGACACTGACTCATCCAAGATCCCAACGGAGCAGAGAGGTCAGCACTATTGACACTGACTCATCCAAGATCCCAAGGAGCAGAGAGGTCAGCACTATTGACACTGACTCATCCAAGATCCCAATGGAGCAGAGAAGTCAGCACTATTGACACAGACTCACCCAAGATCCCAACGGAGCAGAGAGGTCAGCTCTATTGACACTGACTCATCCAAGATCCCAACGGAGCAGAGAAGTCAGCTATTGACACAGACTCACCCAAGATCCCAACGGAGCAGAGAGGTCAGCTCTATTGACACTGACTCATCCAAGATCCCAATGGAGCAGAGAAGTCAGCACTATTGACACTGACTCACCCAAGATCCCAATAGAGCAGAGCGGTCAGCACTATTGACACAGACTCACCCAAGATCCCAATGGAGCAGAGCGGTCAGCACTATTGACACTGACTCATCCAAGATCCCAACGGAGCAGAGAGGTCAGCACTATTGACACTGACTCATCCAAGATCCCAACGGAGCAGAGAGTTCAGCACTATTGACACTGACTCATCCAAGATCCCAACGGAGCAGAGAGGTCAGCACTATTGACACCGACTCATCCAAGATCCCAACGGAGCAGAGAGGTCAGCACTATTGACACTGCAGCTCCTCTAATGCGCTGAGCTAAAGCTGACCTCCACTGATTTCACTTTGCTATTCTTAGAGTTGCTGCATTGTCCTCAATTCACACAGAGGAAAGTACAAGTGAGATAAAGGAATCGTGCCCATCCTCTTGAGGATGGTTTCTTAAACCATGAGTGGACCCAAAGTGGGCCCTGGGCATCTGAGGTGTGTCGCGAGTTACAGGAATAGTCTATAATCACACACTATTTGTATATCTCTTCTTCATTTAGGTCATTGAAGAACGATTAGGTTCACAGGGGAAGTTCATTTTGGGTCACGACGTTTAAAAAGTTTAGGAACCCCTGCTCTAGTATAGTAATAGTAACCTATTCGAACAGATAGTAAATTGACAGAGGAAGTAGGCCTTAGCCTCTCTCTGCATCCCCACTCATATGGCATCATATCCCTTTAATCAAACACAGGATACAGTGTCCAATGCACATCCAATGATCTAAATATGCTCAGCATGAGGACAGGAGCACCAGAACAATTTTTGTAAGAAATGATTCCCTGACATCCCAGCTACTGCTAAGCTTTACAGTACTGAATCAACAAAGAGATGTCTCCCTGCCACTGCCAGCATCCCTCCCTACCACCAGCATCCCTAGTCCACCTTCATGTGTCCTTCCTCTCCTCTGCTTCTTCCTCCTCCCATCTCATTCAGCGTTGCTGCGGTGACGTCATCATTCCCTGCTCCAGCCGAGCCAGAGATTTTGTCCTGAGCTCACCAAGAGCTGCAGCAGCCATCACATGGGCCTCACCACTGCATCACTCACCCCCCCCTGCTGCAGGTAGCTCAGGTTGCTAGGAGACACTTTCCCTGGCTGCCTAGCAACAGATAAACGTTGTGTTTCCTCCTCTGATGGATGAGGCAGGACTGCTTTAACACCTTGACTTTGGCTGCTCACCCACCCTCTGGACAGTGCAGTGGGAATCTGGGCAGCGATGTGGGACTCTGGACAGTGCAGTGGGACTCTGGGCAACGACGTGGGACTCTGGACAGTGCAGTGGGACTCTGGGCAACGACGTGGGACTCTGGACAGTGCAGTGGGACTCTGGGCAACGACGTGGGACTCTGGACAGTGCAGTGGGACTCTGGGCAACGACGTGGGACTCTGGACAGTGCAGTGGGACTCTGGGCAACGACGTGGGACCCTGGGCAGCGACGTGGGACCCTGGGCAGCGACGTGGGACCCTGGGCAGCGACGTGGGACCCTGGGCAGCGACGTGGGACCCTGGGCAGCGACGTGGGACCCTGGGCAGCGACGTGGGACCCTGGGCAGCGACGTGGGACCCTGGGCAGCGACGTGGGACCCTGGGCAGCGTGGGACCCTGGGCAGCGGCGTGGGACTCTGGGCAGCGACGTGGGACTCTGGGCAGCGACGTGGGACTCTGGGCAGCGACGTGGGACTCTGGGCAGCGACGTGGGACTCTGGGCAGCGACGTGGGACTCTGGGCAGCGACGTGGGACTCTGGGCACTCTGGCGACGTGGGACTCTGGGCAGCGACGTGGGACTCTGGGCAGCGACGTGGGACTCTGGGACTCTGGGCAGCGACGTGGGACTCTGGGCAGCGACGTGGGACTCTGGGCAGCGACGTGGGACTCTGGGCAGCGACGTGGGACTCTGGGCAACGACGTGGGACTCTGGGCAACGACGTGGGACTCTGGACATGCAGTGGGACTCTGGACAGTGCAGTGGGACTCTGGGAAGCGACATGGGACTCTGGGCAGCGACGTGGGACAACAAGTACATGATGACACTTTTGGTCATTTAGAACGATGATAATGAACTTAATTTACAGGACATGAAACTGTCTGTTCAAGCTCAGTACTTAATGTAATTTCCAAATGAAAATAACTTTAAAAAGTAGAAGTGAAATTAAATTGAATGGGAGGTAATCAAAAAAATATAAAACGTTTAATTAAATGTAACCATGTTTGAACTTTTAGGAAACGTTCTGTTAAAGGAATGAAATACCAAAGAAAATAGTTGTTTTTTTGTAAAATGCCTTAAATGTGCTGACAATGTTGCAGAACCAAGCAACTGACCTCCAACATTCCCAGAAAGGTGTTAGGTTGTTTACAAAATAATCAGAGCACAACCTCTCTCACCAACCTCTAAGAAACATATGGTTCTCAGAACGTTATGTGCTTGCTGGGTAATGTATTTCCGAAATATGACTTAGTTGGAGTAAAAAAAATACTAAAGTACTGTTGTGTGTGTGTGTGTAGGCACGTCAAGAGAACTCTGTAGATCTAGTGGCCTGATGAATCCTAGTGGCTGGGGCAGCAGAGCAGAGAGACCATAAAAAGTGAACAGCCCTTAAACAAACAGACTACTCATCCATCCCACAGAATATGAGGAGCACCAAACACATGCTGAAGCATTCAGTGTACTGCCACACACCCCCACAGGTCAAGCTGGATATCAGGGAAGAGTAGAGCACTTACCTCATCCTCTCCAGACAGAGATGGTACCCAGCCACTGAGACCTTCTATAAATAAACTCTGCTGTAGAGCTGTGTGAGTCAAATACACCCGCTGGGCAGAAGTGGAAGCACTGTGTAGCTCTTCAACTTTTCACCAAAACTTTGTAGAGTTGAGGTGCTGAGTTCTGCTCCATCTTTCTGATGACCTACTACAACAAGAATAGCAAGGTAAAGATATCTTTCTTAAGACCTCTCCAAAGCTTTGCATCTAGAAGCTCGCAAAAACATACCGGCCTTCAATTTACATTTTCTACTTCAAGTTTGGTATTTCTTTAGCTGATAAGCAATAGCTTTGAACAGACGATGATTGTGTCCCTGACACTAATCTATGTATCTATAGTTCAAGTAATGCAGCAGCAATTATTAAAATGATCATAATTATTACAAAATCCAACATTATCACAGCCTCTAGACGTTTCTACTAAACAGCTCAATGACAGCCCATAACATACACATATATGACCCCAGTGACCTGTGAGTGAGTGAGTGAGTGAGTGAGTGAGTGAGTGAGTGAGTGAGTGAGTGAGTGAGTGAGTGAGTGAGTGAGTGAGTGAGTGAGTGAGTGAGTGAGTGAGTGAGTGAGTGAGTGAGTGAGTGAGTGAGTGAGTGAGTGAGTGAGTGAGTGAGAGTACCTTTCCCTCCACTGCACTGTGACAGACACTACCCAGCTGCTGTAGCTTTAAAGTTCATAGGATACAGATCTCATCAGAAGAGAACAGATGGGTGGCGGCCTGGCAGGACGGGGTCATGTGTTTAGCACACACACACGACACACTCCACAAACACACACACACTGTCCTGTCTCCTCAGTGTCTCGCGGTCATAGCTATACACTGGATTTGGGATTTCACAGGTCGCTGGCCTCGTGGTATGCTCCGAGGCGGGGGATCAGGTCCCGGGGATTTGGAACAATCCGAAGGGGACGTGGGTCAAAAAAAACGCTGTGGCTTTAGCACGTGGGTGACGCACACACAGAATAACAATGGGATATTCTGGGCCAGTAGTGACTTAACTACGGTATTCTGTGCTGTTGATTGGGAGCGAACATAATGAGAACATCTCTAATGTCTTGTATGCATCAGAGTATGAAAATCACCCTCGCATCATATTATATACAGTGGGATCCCACGACCAATTAACAGAGAGCTATAAGAACACAGGACCAATAAATAGAGAGGTGGAAAAGTACTCAATTGTCATACTTGAGTAAAAGTAAAGATACCTTAGTAGAAAATGACTCAAGTAAAGGTGAAAGTCACCCAGTAAAATACTACTTGAGTAAAAATCTAACAATATTTGGTTTGAAATATACTTAAGTATCAAAAAGCAAAAGTATAAGTCTCAATTTTCTTGTTTTTAAAATGTATTGATAGCCAGGGGTACACTTCAACACTCAGACATAATTCACAAACAAACCATTTGTGTTTAGTGAGTCCGCCAGATCAGAAGCAGTAGGGATGTTCTCTTGATAAGTGCATGAATTGGACCATTTTCCTGTCCTGCTAAGCATTCAAAATGTAACGAGTACTTTTGTGAGTCAGGGAAAATGTTTGGAGTAAAAAGTACATTCTTTTCTTTACGAATTTCATGAAGTAAATGTAAAAGTTGTCAAACATATCAATAGTAGAGTACAGATACCCCCAAAAACTACTTAAGTAGTATTTTTTACTTAAGTACTTTACACCACTGATAAGAACACAGGACCAACTACCAGAGAACTATTAGAACACAGGACCAACTAACAGAGAATTATAAGAACACAGGACCAACTAACAGAGAACTACAAGAACACAGGACCAACTAACAGAACTATAAGAACACAGGACCAACTAACAGAGAACTATAAGAACACAGGACCAACTAACAGAGAACTATAAGAACACAGGACCAGCTAACAGAGAACTATAAGAACACAGGACCAGCTAACAGAGAACTATAAGAACACAGGACCAGCTAACAGAGAACTATAAGAACACAGGACCAGCTAACAGAGAACTATAAGAACACAGGACCAGCTAACATAGAACTACAAGAACACAGGACCAACTAACAGAACTATAAGAACACAGGACCAACTAACAGAGAACTATAAGAACACAGGACCAACTAACAGAGAACTATAAGAACACAGGACCAACTAACAGAGAACTATAAGAACACAGGACCAACTAACAGAGAACTATAAGAACACAGGACCAGCTAACATAGAACTACAAGAACACAGGACCAACTAACAGAACTATAAGAACACAGGACCAGCTAACATAGAACTATAAGAACACAGGACCAGCTAACATAGAACTACAAGAACACAGGACCAGCTAACATAGAACTACAAGAACACAGGACCAACTAACAGAACTATAAGAACACAGGACCAGCTAACATAGAACTATAAGAACACAGGACCAACTAACAGAACTATAAGAACACAGGACCAGCTAACATAGAACTACAAGAACACAGGACCAACTAACAGAACTATAAGAACACAGGACCAACTAACAGAGAACTATAAGAACACAGGACCAACTAACAGAACTATAAGAACACAGGACCAACTAACAGAGAACTATAAGAACACAGGACCAACTAACAGAGAACTATAAGAACACAGGACCAACTAACAGAACTATAAGAACACAGGACCAGCTAACATAGTACTACAAGAACACAGGACCAACTAACAGAACTATAAGAACACAGGACCAGCTAACATAGAACTATAAGAACACAGGACCAACTAACAGAACTATAAGAACACAGGACCAGCTAACATAGAACTACAAGAACACAGGACCAACTAACAGAACTATAAGAACACAGGACCAACTAACAGAACTATAAGAACACAGGACCAACTAACAGAACTATAAGAACACAGGACCAACTAACAGAGAACTATAAGAACACAGGACAAACTAACAGAACTATAAGAACACAGGACCAACTAACAGAACTATAAGAACACAGGACCAACTAACAGAACTATAAGAACACAGGACCAACTAACAGAGAACTATAAGAACACAGGACCAACTAACAGAGAACTATAAGAACACAGGACCAACTAACAGAACTATAAGAACACAGGACCAACTAACAGAGAACTATAAGAACACAGGACCAACTAACAGAGAACTATAAGAACACAGGACCAACTAACAGAGAACTATAAGAACACAGGACCAACTAACAGAGAACTATAAGAACACAGGACCAACTAACAGAGAACTATAAGAACACAGGACAAACTAACAGAACTATAAGAACACAGGACCAACTAACAGAACTATAAGAACACAGGACCAACTAACAGAACTATAAGAACACAGGACCAACTAACAGAGAACTATAAGAACACAGGACCAACTAACAGAGAACTATAAGAACACAGGACCAACTAACAGAGAACTATAAGAACACAGGACCAACTAACAGAGAACTATAAGAACACAGGACCAACTAACAGAGAACTATAAGAACACAGGACAAACTAACAGAACTATAAGAACACAGGACCAACTAACAGAACTATAAGAACACAGGACCAACTAACAGAACTATAAGAACACAGGACCAACTAACAGAGAACTATAAGAACACAGGACCAACTAACAGAGAACTATAAGAACACAGGACCAACTAACAGAACTATAAGAACACAGGACCAACTAACAGAGAACTATAAGAACACAGGACCAACTAACAGAGAACTATAAGAACACAGGACCAACTAACAGAGAACTATAAGAACACAGGACCAACTAACAGAGAACTATAAGAACACAGGACCAACTAACAGAGAACTATAAGAACACAGGACCAACTAACAGAACTATAAGAACACAGGACCAACTAACAGAACTATAAGAACACAGGACCAACTAACAGAACTATAAGAACACAGGACCAACTAACAGAGAACTACAAGAACACAGGACCAACTAACAGAGAACTATAAGAACACAGGACCAACTAACAGAGAACTATAAGAACACAGGACCAACTAACAGAGAACTATAAGAACACAGGACCAACTAACAGAACTATAAGAACACAGGACCAACTAACAGAACTATAAGAACACAGAAAAAGGAGCCTGTGATACGTTCAATATATCTAATATATTTTCAGCACACACACACACACACACACACACACACACACACACACACACACACACACACACACACACACACACACACACACACACACACACACACACACACACACACACACACACACACACACACACACACACACACACAAACACCTCTCAGTATCCACACACACACACTACACACAAACACCTCTCAGTATCCACACACACATCTCTCAGTGCAGTGTTTCTGATGTTGAACCTGACTCCAGAGGCGCATATCTGTCTGATTAATGCCACCGTATTACGTCTGTCTATCATCATGACTTATTCATTGACTGCTACACTGAGACCTGATCCCCAGGGAGAACTGAGCGTGTTAACAGTACAGACACACATACAAGACTGCATTGTCTCAAACACATGTGATTACTCAGCACTTCCTTTAGATGTATTTTTTCTGACGGCTCATAATCACACTGATTTCACAGCAAAAGCTTTGGGGCAACACTTTGCCTTTCCTGCTCTGGCTAGTGTAGTGTAACCATACTGCAAAGTCACAGCAATGTCGCAGGAAAATGCTGATGCCAGTAGCCTACCTCTCTTCCTCTCTCTCTCGCAGAATTCTTCAAACACACAACCTCCGGGCTGAACGCAACTGTCAGTCCTTCAACAAGGAGAGAGAAGAGAGAACATGGCTCTGATGTGATCTCACAGATCCGGGACCTGTCCCGAGTCCTCTTTCAGGAAAAGTGTGCTGAAAACTCAGACAGGTAAATTACAAATATGACCTCTGATTGGTCCGTCAGTGCCTTGTGCTGGTCGACTCTGCACCTCTCATAGATCATTCAGTACAGTTAAGGGAAGTAGAGGTCACCCGAAGGTCACACTTCCCTGCTTTCCCAGCTGTAAGCCGACCTCACCTCAGCAGATTCCATGGAAATATGTTCTAGGCATGATTCCCCTAACACTACCATAGGTGTCGGATCCAAAACCCTCACCAGTAATGTGTGAGAGTGTGAGAGATCGAGTGAGTGATCGAGTGAGTGAGTGATCGAGTGATCGAGTGATCGAGTGATCGAGTGAGCGAGTGAGCGAGTGAGCGAGTGAGCGAGTGAGCGAGCGAGCGAGTGAGAGAGCGAGAGAGAGAGAGAGAGACAGAGAGCTTTTTGACCTTGACTTGTAATGAGCAGTGTTGATGAAACAGCAAAGAGGATGGATGCTCCTTTAAGACTCGATGACCTCCGACGTGTCTAGGGAAAGATGGTACGTGAGAAAGCGCTCCCCCTGGTTCATTATGTTCAGATCTACATCGTCTACGGAACTCAGATACCCTTCCTTAACGCTTTGATTATCAGGAACTCCTATATTTAAGCATCACTAAAAGTGGGTCATTCACAACCTGCTGGATCCAATAAAATATGAGTAATAATTATTCAGTTTAACTTCCCATCCAACTATTTAACTGCTACTGTATGGCCACCACCTTACATGATACCTGGAAGGACTTCCACTACAATCAGCACTTTTCACGTCAAGCTTGACTAAGTAGATATAGTGCTGATAAATCCCTCACAACACAGCACATTTAGTCAACCGTGGAAGGACAATGAGAGGAATGCACCACTATATGAATAGCACAGATGATGAGTTCTCTATCAACATGATTGTAGCCTGTCCATAGTAACAGGTCATAGTAACATAGTAACAGGTCATAGTAACATAGTAACAGGTCATAGTAACATAGTAACAGGTCATAGTAACATAGTAACAGGTCATAGTAACATAGTAACAGGTCATAGTAACATAGTAACAGGTCATAGTAACATAGTAACAGGTCATAGTAACATAGTAACAGGTCATAGTAACATAGTAACAGGTCATAGTAACATAGTAACAGGTCATAGTAACATAGTAACAGGTCATAGTAACAGGTCATAGTAACAGGTCATAGTAACATAGTAACAGGTCATAGTAACATAGTAACAGGTCATAGTAACATAGTAACAGGTCATAGTAACATAGTAACAGGTCATAGTAACATAGTAACAGGTCATAGTAACATAGTAACAGGTCATAGTAACATAGTAACAGGTCATAGTAACAGGTCATAGTAACAGGTCATAGTAACATAGTAACAGGTCATAGTAACATAGTAACAGGTCATAGTAACATAGTAACAGGTCATAGTAACAGGTCATAGTAACAGGTCATAGTAACATAGTAACAGGTCATAGTAACATAGTAACAGGTCATAGTAACAGGTCATAGTAACAGGTCATAGTAACATAGTAACAGGTCATAGTAACAGGTCATAGTAACAGGTCATAGTAACATAGTAACAGGTCATAGTAACATAGTAACAGGTCATAGTAACATAGTAACAGGTAACATAGTAACAGGTCATAGTAACATAGTAACAGGTCATAGTAACATAGTAACAGGTCATAGTAACATAGTAACAGGTCATAGTAACATAGTAACAGGTCATAGTAACATAGTAACAGGTCATAGTAACATAGTAACAGGTCATAGTAACATAGTAACAGGTCATAGTAACATAGTAACAGTAGTAACATAGTAACAGGTCATAGTAACATAGTAACAGGTCATAGTAACATAGTAACAGGTCATAGTAACATAGTAACAGGTCATAGTAACATAGTAACAGGTCATAGTAACATAGTAACAGGTCATAGTAACATAGTAACAGGTCATTCTAGGAACTACAGTATGTTCATGGATTATATCTTGTGCCGTTCATCATTAACATTTCAACTCTATACTGCTAACCACCATTAAAAAAAGTGGTTTGCTTGCTTTAAGATAACAATCTCCAAGTTAAGGATAGATGGATTCAGGCTATTTACTGAACATGCAAGATGGGAGAATTTAAACCACAACAGTCTCCCAAGGGAGGCGGAGTTAAAAAGCTTTTTAGTCTCCAACATGATTAAATACCCTGTTTTTTTATATTTTTCTATATATATATATATATATATATATATATATATATATATATGCCAAGGAGTTTCTTTGAACACAAGTCCTTCCTTTCCACAAAGGCTGCAGTCTCTTGACGTCTATGAAATGTACATTGAGTGGGCTGGTGCTGCCACCATCTGTTTCCAGCTATTAACTCCACAGACACGGGAGTGTTGCCATGAACTCTGTCTCCACAGACATGGGAGTGTTGCCATGAACTCTGTCTCCACAGACATGGGAGTGTTGCCATGAACTCTGTCTCCACAGACACGGGAGTGTTGCCATGACCTCTGTCTCCACAGACACGGGAGTGTTGCCATGAACTCTGTCTCCACAGCCACGGGAGTGTTGCCATGAACTCTGTCTCCACAGACACGGGAGTGTTGCCATGACCTCTGTCTCCACAGACATGGGAGTGTTGCCATGAACTCTGTCTCCACAGCCACGGGAGTGTTGCCATGACCTCTGTCTCCACAGCCACGGGAGTGTTGCCATGACCTCTGTCTCCACAGACATGGGAGTGTTGCCATGACCTCTGTCTCCACAGCCACGGGAGTGTTGCCATGAACTCTGTCTCCACAGACACGGGAGTGTTGCCATGAAATCTGTCTCCACAGACACGGGAGTGTTGCCATGAACTCTGTCTCCACAGCCACGGGAGTGTTGCCATGAAATCTGTCTCCACAGACACGGGAGTGTTGCCATGAACTCTGTCTCCACAGACACAGGAGTGTTGCCATGAAATCTGTCTCCACAGACACGGGAGTGTTGCCATGAACTCTGTCTCCACAGACACGGGAGTGTTGCCATGAACTCTATCTCCACAGCCACAGGAGTGTTGCCATGAACTCTGTCTCCACAGACACAGGAGTGTTGCCATGAAATCTGTCTCCACAGCCACGGGAGTGTTGCCATGAACTGTGTCTGCCAGTTGAATGAGAGGCTGAGTTGAAGGAGTGAAAGAGGGGGACTTGAGGACGAGAGAGAATCTATGTGGGATAAACCATGGCTGAATAAGGATCCTGTATGAGCTGTAATAATGTCTTTCTCCCTTTGTAATAATGTCTTTCTCCCTTTGTAATAATGTCTTTCTCCCTTTGTAATAATGTCTTTCTCCCTTTGTAATAATGTCTTTCTCCCTTTGTAATAATGTCTTTCTCCCTTTGTAATAATGTCTTTCTCCCTTTGTAATAATGTCTTTCTCCCTTTCTAATAATGTCTTTCTCCCTTTGTAATAATCTCTGATGGATGAAATCAAAAATCCTCCTGAATCCTGGTGCATAGCTTTATTTAAACAATCCTGTCATGTCCGATCTCTGAACGCATCAGCAAAAGAGGTAGAGAAGGAAGAATGCATCCCATCCACAGAGTGATTACACAGGGCAGGCAGGGAAGAGGAGAGAGGTGCAGGCAGGGAAGAGGAGAGAGGTGCTGGCAGGGTAGAGGAGAGAGGTGCAGACAGGGTAGAGGAGAGAGGTGCAGACAGGGTAGAGGAGAGAGGTGCTGGCAGGGTAGAGGAGAGAGGTGCAGACAGGGTAGAGGAGAGAGGTGCAGGCAGGGAAGAGGAGAGAGGTGCTGGCAGGGTAGAGGAGAGAGGTGCAGACAGGGTAGAGGAGAGAGGTGCAGACAGGGTAGAGGAGAGAGGTGCTGGCAGGGTAGAGGAGAGAGGTGCTGGCAGGGTAGAGGAGAGAGGTGCAGACAGGGTAGAGGAGAGAGGTGCAGACAGGGTAGAGGAGAGAGGTGCTGGCAGGGTAGAGGAGAGAGGTGCTGGCAGGGTAGAGGAGAGAGGTGCAGACAGGGTAGAGGAGAGAGGTGCTGGCAGGGTAGAGGAGAGAGGTGCTGGCAGGGTAGAGGAGAGAGGTGCTGGCAGGGTAGAGGAGAGAGGTGCTGGCAGGGTAGAGGAGAGAGGTGCAGACAGGGTAGAGGAGAGAGGTGCTGGCAGGGTAGAGGAGAGAGGTGCTGGCAGGGTAGAGGAGAGAGGTGCAGACAGGGTAGAGGAGAGAGGTGCTGGCAGGGTAGAGGAGAGAGGTGCTGGCAGGGTAGAGGAGAGAGGTGCAGACAGGGAAGAGGAGAGAGGTGCTGGCAGGGTAGAGGAGAGAGGTGCTGGCAGGGTAGAGGAGAGAGGTGCAGACAGGGTAGAGGAGAGAGGTGCTGGCAGGGTAGAGGAGAGAGGTGCAGACAGGGTAGAGGAGAGAGGTGCTGGCAGGGTAGAGGAGAGAGGTGCAGACAGGGTAGAGGAGAGAGGTGCTGGCAGGGTAGAGGAGAGAGGTGCAGACAGGGAAGAGGAGAGAGGTGCTGGCAGGGTAGAGGAGAGAGGTGCTGGCAGGGTAGAGGAGAGAGGTGCTGGCAGGGTAGAGGAGAGAGGTGCTGGCAGGGTAGAGGAGAGAGGTGCTGGCAGGGTAGAGGAGAGAGGTGCTGGCAGGGTAGAGGAGAGAGGTGCTGGCAGGGTAGAGGAAAGAGGTGCAGGCAGGGTAGAGGAGAGAGGTACTGGCAGGGTAGAGGAGAGAGGTGCAGGCAGGGTAGAGGAGAGAGGTGCTGGCAGGGTAGAGGAGAGAGGTGCTGGCAGGGTAGAGGAGAGAGGTGCTGGCAGGGTAGAGGAGAGAGGTGCAGGCAGGGTAGAGGAGAGAGGTGCTGGCAGGGTAGAGGAGAGAGGTGCAGACAGAGTAGAGGAGAGAGGTGCTGGCAGGGTAGAGGAGAGAGGTGCAGACAGAGTAGAGGAGAGAGGTGCTGGCAGGGTAGAGGAGAGAGGTGCTGGCAGGGTAGAGGAGAGAGGTGCTGGCAGGGTAGAGGAGAGAGGTGCAGACAGAGTAGAGGAGAGAGGTGCTGGCAGGGTAGAGGAGAGAGGTGCAGACAGAGTAGAGGAGAGAGGTGCTGGCAGGGTAGAGGAGAGAGGTGCTGGCAGGGTAGAGGAGAGAGGTGCTGGCAGGGTAGAGGAGAGAGGTGCAGACAGAGTAGAGGAGAGAGGTGCTGGCAGGGTAGAGAAGAGAGGTGCAGGCAGGGTAGAGGAGAGAGGTGCTGGCAGGGTAGAGGAGAGAGGTGCTGGCAGGGTAGAGGAGAGAGATGCTGGCAGGGTAGAGGAGAGAGGTGCTGGCAGGGTAGAGGAGAGAGGTGCAGGCAGGGTAGAGGAGAGAGGTGCAGGCAGGACTGTTTAGTATTCACAGCAGCGGTGTAAGCAGCACTCTCAGACACAGTGACTCATCATCGAGATAAGACGCATCAGTGCTTCCAGACCTACAGCTCCTCTCTCTGAGACATACAGCTCCTCTCTGAGACATACAGCTCCTCTCTCAGAGACATACAGCTCCTCTCTGAGACATACAGCTCCTCTCTGAGACATACAGCTCCTCTCTGAGACATACAGCTCCTCTCTCAGAGACATACAGCTCCTCTCTGAGACATACAGCTCCTCTCTCAGAGACATACAGCTCCTCTCTGAGACATACAGCTCCTCTCTGAGACATACAGCTCCTCTCTGAGACATACAGCTCCTCTCTGAGACATACAGCTCCTCTCTCAGAGACATACAGCTCCTCTCTGAGACATACAGCTCCTCTCTCAGAGACATACAGCTCCTCTCTGAGACATACAGCTCCTCTCTCAGAGACATACAGCTCCTCTCTCAGAGACATACAGCTCCTCTCTGAGACATACAGCTCCTCTCTCAGAGACATACAGCTCCTCTCTCAGAGACATACAGCTCCTCTGAGACATACAGCCCCTCTCTCAAAGACATACAGCTCCTCTCTCAGAGACATACTGTACAGCTCCTCTCTGAGATATAATGTACAGCTCCTCTCTGAGACATACTGTACAGCTCCTCTCTCAGAGACATACAGCCCCTCTCTGAGACATACAGCTCCTCTCTCAGAGACATACAGCTCCTCTCTGAGACATACAGCTCCTCTCTCAGAGACATACAGCTCCTCTCTGAGACATACAGCTCCTCTCTGAGACATACAGCTCCTCTCTGAGACAGCTCCTCTCTCAGACATACTGTACAGCTCCTCTCTCAGAGACATACAGCTCCTCTGAGACATACAGCCCCTCTCTCAAAGACATACAGCTCCTCTCTCAGAGACATACTGTACAGTTCCTCTCTGAGACATACAGCTCCTCTCTGAGAGCTCCTCTCCGAGACATACAGCTCCTCTCTGAGAGCTCCTCTCTGAGACATACAGCTCCTCTCTGAGAGCTCCTCTCTGAGACATACAGCTCCTCTCTGAGAGCTCCTCTCTGAGACATACAGCTCCTCTCTGAGAGCTCCTCTCTGAGACATACAGCTCCTCTCTCAGAGAGCACCTCTCTCAGAGACATACAGTCTCTCAGAGCCTCTCTCAAAGTACAATAAACAGCACTATACACTGACTTCCAAGGCAGTCACGACTTACTATAGCTGCACATCCCTGAATATTCAGTACCCACCCTCACACGCACACTCTCACAGATTCCAGCTCAAACCTGACAGTCAGCAGCACTACAAAGGAGCAGAACGGGTAATTACATCACAGGTTGGTAGCACCTTAATTAGGAAGACAGGCTTATGGTAAAGGCTGGAGCGGAATAGGTGGAATGGTATCAAATACATCAAACGGATGGTTCCATTCGCTCCGTTCCAGACATTATTATGAGTCGTACTGAATGACATGGAGCAGCAGCACAATGCAGCAGCCACCACGATGCCTTCACTGCCTGACAGTCATGACCTTCACGGCTAACAGGACAGGTGATTGATAAAGCCAAGACAATTCCCATCCCCGTATCAGGCTAACGAGCGTGTTACCTGATAGCACAGCATAGGTAACCTTCTGTTGGGTTCAATAATCACTTATTCTTGTGCGTCCCAAACTGCACATATCCTATTCCCTACCTAGGGCTCTGGTCAATAGTGTACAATATAGGGCTCTGGTCAATAGTGTACAATATAGGGCTCTGGTCAATAGTGTACAATATAGGGCTCTGGTCAATAGTGCACTATATAGGGCTCTGGTCAATAGTGTACAATATAGGGCTCTGGTCAATAGTGCACTATATAGGGCTCTGGTCAATAGTGTACAATATAGGGCTCTGGTCAATAGTGTACAATATAGGGCTCTGGTCAATAGTGTACCATATAGGGCTCTGGTCAATAGTGTACAATATAGGGCTCTGGTCAATAGTGCACTATATAGGGCTCTGGTCAATAGTGTACAATATAGGGCTCTGGTCAATAGTGTACAATATAGGGCTCTGGTCAATAGTGTACCATATAGGGCTCTGGTCAATAGTGTACAATATAGGGCTCTGGTCAATAGTGCACTATATAGGGAATCGGGTGCCATTTGGGATGCAGACACAGCCTTCCAGAAGAACAGCATCAGATCCTCCATAGTTGTATCTGTTGTATAATTTAGCAATAAAGCCAGAGGAGGTGTGGTAGATGGCCAATATATCATGGCTAGTGGCTGTTCTTATGTGTGACGCATCGCGGAGTGCCTGAACACAGCCCTTACCGTGGTATACTGGCCATATATCAAAGTCTTGAGGTGCCTTATTGCTAACGTAATTAGAGCAGCAAAATAAATGTTTTTTATTCATTTAACCCATATTTTACCCGCTAAATTGACTGAGAACACATTCTCATTTACAGCAACGACCTGGGGAATAGTTACAGGGGAGAGGAGATGAATTAGCCAATTGTAAACTGGGGATTATTAAGTGACCATGACAGTATGAGAGCCAGATTGGGAATTTAGCCAGGACACCAGGGTTAACCCCCTACTCTTATGAGTAGTGCCATGAGATCTTCAGTGACCACAGTCAGGACACCTGTTTAACATCCCATCCAAAAGACAGCACCCAACACAGTGCAATGTCCCCAATCACTGCCTTGGGGAATGGGGATATTTTTTTAGACCAGAGGAAAGGGTGCCTCGATCTGACCACTTCCAGCAGTATACGGTCTCCCATCCAAGGACCGACCAATACAAACGCTGCTTAGCTTCAGAAGCAAGCCAGCAGTGGGATGTATGGTGGTATACTGTCTGATGTTCCACAGCTTTCAGCCAATCATTCAGGGCTCTAACCACCCAGTTCATAAGGCTGGATATGATTCAGAGCACCATTTCTGAACCAGCAAAATAATCCTCAACAACTTCAACCTTTTCAGAAATGACAAATGTTCAGTTTGTCCCCCACTGCATCATAGCCATGTCCTCCACACACAGCCACGATGAGGTCATCTCCCAAAGCGTATCTATTGTCAGCAGCCATCGCTCCTGTGATGGAGCAGGAACAAGGTTGTGTTCAGTAAGGTAGGCACCTGCAAGTTCCCGGACATTTCTGGGGGGAATGGCCCTAGTGCTCACCGTCCGATCCAACAGCTCCCAGACATTTCTGGGGGGAATGGCCCTAGTGTGCTCACCGTCCGATCCAACAGCTCCCGGACATTTCTGGGGGGAATGGCCCTAGTGCTCACCGTCCGATCCAACAGCTCCCGGACATTTCTGGGGGGAATGGCCCTAGTGCTCACCGTCCGATCCAACAGCTCCCGGACATTTCTGGGGGGAATGGCCCTAGTGCTCACCGTCCGATCCAACAGCTCCCAGACATTTCTGGGGGGAATGGCCCAAGTGCTCACCGTCCGATCCAACAGCTCCCAGACATCCAGACATTTCTGGGGGGAATGGCCCTAGTGCTCACCGTCCAATCCAACAGCTCCCAGACATTTTTGGGGGAATGGCCTTAGTGCTCACCGTCCGATCCAACAGCTCCCAGACATTTTTGGGGGGAATGGCCCTAGTGCTCACCGTCCGATCCAACAGCTCCCAGACATTTCTGGGGGGAATGGCCCTAGTGCTCACCGTCCGATCCAACAGCTCCCAGACATTTCTGGGGGGAATGGCCTTAGTGCTCACCGTCCGATCCAACAGCTCCCAGACATTTCTGGGGGGAATGGCCCTAGTGCTCACCGTCCGATCCAACAGCTCCCAGACGTGCTCAATGGGATTGAGATCTGGGCTCTTCGCTGGCCACTGACATTCCTGTCTTGCAGGAAATCCCGCACAGAACGACCAGTATAGCTAGTGGCATTGTCATGCTGGAGGGTCATGTCAGGATGAGCCTGCAGGAAGGGTAACACATGAGGGAGGAGGATGGCTTCCCTGTAACGCACAGCATTGAGATTGCCTGCAATGACAACAAGCTCAGTCCGATGATGCTGTGACACAATACCCCAGACCATGACAGACCCTCCATCTCCAAATCGATCCCGCTCCAGAGTGCAGGCCTCGGTGTAACGCTCATTCCTTTGACGATAAACGCAAATCCGACTATCACCCCTGGTCAAACAAATCCGCGACTCGTCAGTGAAGAGCACTTTTTGCCAATCCTGTCTAGTCCAGCAACGGTGGGTTTGTGCCCATAGGCGACGTTGTTGCCGGTGATGTCTGGTGAGGACCTGCCTTACAACAGGCCTACAAGCCCTCAGTCCAGCCTCTCTCAGCCTATTGCAGACAGTCTGAACACTGATGGCGGGATTGTGCATTCCTGGTGTAACTCGGGCAGTTGTTGTTGCCATCCTGTACTTGTCCCACAAGTGTGATGTTCAGATGTACCGATCCTGTGCAGGTGTTGTTACACGTGGTCTGCCACTGCAAGGATGATCAGCTGTCCATCCTGTCTCCCTGTAGCGCTGTCTTAGGCGTCTCACAGTGCAGACATGGCAATTTATTGCCCTGGCCACATCTGCAGTCCTATGGCATGTTCACGCAGATGAGTCAGTAGAAAGGCCTCTTTAGTAGTGTCCTAAAGTTTCATAACTGTGACCTTAATTGCCTACCGTATGTAAGCTGTTAGTGTCTTAACGACCGTTCCACAGGTGCATGTTCGTTAATTGTTTATTGTTTATTAAAACAAACATGGGAAACCATGTTTAAACACTTTACAATGAAGATCTGTGAAGTTATTTGGATTTCTACGAATTATCTTTGAAAGACAGGGTCCTGAAAAAGGGACATTTCTTTTTTTGCAGAGTTCAGTACATTATGGATAAAATGGCAGCTGAAAGAACGTGTGCCGATGTATGGAATGGATGAACACTAAAAGAAATGACTTAATAGTGGAGATAATTAAGCAATAAGGCACGAGGGGTGTGGTATATGGCCAATATACCACGTCTAAGGACTGTTCTAAAGCACGACGCAACGCGCCATATACCACAAACCCCCAAGGTGCCTTACTGCTATCATAAACTGGTTACCAACGTTATTAGAGCACTACAAATAAATGTTTTGTCATATCCATGGTATACGGTCTGATATACCACAGCTGTCAGCATTCAGTGCTTGAACCATCTAATTTATAATACCTGGTATGTTAGTCACTGATATCTGGATTATTCTCTAGACAGAGAACAGACATGTAAATAGACATTCTCTATATCCCTCAGTCCACCTAGAACCCTGACGTCTTGTCATCAGTTCTATAGAGAATCACTCTGGATTTATCTTGCTGTACTGTTAATAAAACAGTCCTCAATTGTAAGAGATACTAAGAGAATTAGGCAACACCCATTGTGGGGAACTTGTTTTATACACTACACAGTAGATCTGATTCTGCATGGGTAAGCATCATATCAGGTGCCTTGTCAGAGTAATATGATACAAGCAGTGGAGGCTCCTCAGAGGAAGGGGAGGACCATCCTACTCCGTGAATTTCAGAAAATATAAATAGTTAAAGATTTAAAAAGTAAACCTTTTTAGATTAAACTAAAGTAAATATATTCACGTCACCAAATGATTGAATAAAACACATCGTTTTGCAATGAAGGTCTACAGTAGCCTCAACAGCACTCTGTAGGGTAGCACCATGGTGTAGCTGGAGGACAGCTAGCTTCTGTCCTCCTCTGGGTACATTGACTTCAATACCTAGGAGGCTCATGGTTCTCACCCCCTTCCATAGACTTACACAGTAATATGACAACTTCCAGAGGATGTCCTCTAACCTATTCAGAGCTCTTGCAGCATGAACTGACATGTTGTCCAACCAATCAAAAGGTTCAGATAATTAATGTAGTACTGAAAGCATAAACTACAGTTAGTTAGCACTGCAGTGCATAAAATGTAAGTAGTTGACAGAGGGAAAGATAATAGCTTTGAATAATGTGTTTCCTAAATTAAGGATAGGCAGCAGAGAGAAAGCTAGCTAGCTATTGTCATTGTATTTTTTTTTCACTTAGCTAATGCAGCAAGCTAATTTAGCCTACTCAAACAGAGAGGAATGCTTATGTTAGCTAGCTGGCTAAGGCTATCCAACACTGGAACTCTTCCAAGTCAAGGTAAGCTTTCAGTTTTATAAATGTATTGCTAAGAGGGCCCGTCTGTGTAACTGCTAAACTGCTTGCTGTACACTGCTGGTTTACTAACGCATTAGTTATAGTAGCCATGTTGACTATGTTTTTGCGAATAGGTTGAAATTGACAACAATGTAGGCTGTGTGTAGTGGTTGTGTGGTATAAAGGTTGGGCTTGGGAGAAGAAAAAATCCACCTGGTCAGACAGCTGCACTGAAGTCCACAAGCGAAGGGTAAAGGTGAGAGGAGGAGAGTGTAGATTCAAGTAGGAATTATACAACAAGAAAAGTGATGATGCTGTTTGTATGTGGTTGCTATGAAAAGTGAACTGTGTATTCATTCCACCGATTGTTGAAAAATGTTTCTTAAACGGAAGCAAACGGAACAAAAACGGGGATAAACATACCCGAATTTGACCAATAGAAGCCCTTGTATAGACCTGTTTGAACTAATGATTACAACCTTGATCAGGCACCGACCTCCACCAGATACAAGCTGCCTTTAACACAACCTGTCTATTCTGTAGTATATTATTATTATTCTATTCTAGCGCTGTGCTGCCACCTAGTGGAGCAGACCTGAGACAACTCAAAAAGGTGAGCTTGGTAGAGAGGAAGGAGCAGAGGAATAGAGGTTAGACATTTACATTTCAGTCATTTAACAGATGCTCTTAAATTGATTTACAGGAGCAAATTAGGTTTAAGTGCCTTGCTCAAGGGCGCAGACAGATTTTTCACGTATTGCGGATTACTGGCCGAATGCTCTTAACCGCTAGGCTACATGACGCCTTTAGCTATTGACTCAAGTAGCATTGATTAGATAACAGTAGTTAAAAATGATTAAAAGGCATACATAAATAATACCAAATGAAGCACATTTTACACCATGATAACTGTCTCATATGTTTTATATGGAAGCTGTGACAAATGTCCCACATTACCAACATGTCAGAAAGAGGGGAAGCTTTGTATCCACCAACATTTTTCAAACTGTTTAAAAAGGAAATGAAAACCCTCTCTTTTAACAGACTTTAAAACTTAGCATGGTAATTAAAATAACTTAAAAAGCATCTCTCGCCAATATTGGCCATGAATGTTGTGAGTTGTTCGACAAATAAAACTAAATGTGTTCAGGCTTGAAATGGCATAGAAACGTAAAGTCATGGTCTTCTGATGCCACTGGCATCGACTTGACACAGCAGTCATGAAAATGACTTTTCACAACAACAAAAATCCCTTTACTGCCAGTCTTAACTGATTGTAACCCTTAAATAATAATCTCTAATGGAGCGATGATCAGGCTTAAACACTGTGCTTGAATCCAATAAGTAACTCGAATGTAATACCAAAACAGCAGTACTAAATAATGAACAGAATATTATTTCTCAGATTGTTCCTGATTGCACTTAGGTCCGTCACTGCTATCAAAAACATTACCGAGGATGGATTTGGAAAAAAACAGCTGCATTTAACCATAATATGTCAGTCTGATAAGGATTCTTCCTTTATGATTCTTCTACTAATATTGTTTTGTTGATAAGTTTGCCAAGTCGTCATAGAAACAGACTAATTCTGAGGACATAATTTGCTTAGAAATCCAATGTGTACATTATAATAGGAATTTGGTGAAATTCAAAACAGGGGAAAATGCATTCATCTTCTTCTCAGTCTATCAGTGGGAGGAGACCGCGGTGGCATCCCCTTCAGCCGGTGCTGCTGTCCGATTGGTTGGGCCAGGGCTCCGAGCTTCGTCTACTGAAGGTGGGCCTCCACATGCTCCAGGGGTTGTAGGAGGGGCTCAGCTGCGTGGGGGAGGGCTTTGTTGGGGCCGGGAGCGGGGTTCCACTGTCAGTGCTACCCATCAGATCGGTCAGGGGGGAAGCAGAGGAAGAAGAGAAGGAGTGTAGGGGGGAGTCAGAGGGGGGGCTGGTGGACCAGATGGAGGGGCTGAATGGAGGGCTGGAGCCCCACATGCTACTGCTGCCCAGGATGGACTGGATGAGAGGAGAGAGAGGGGCTGACCGTTAGGGACCTGGACTACTAGTACAGTCTGATGTCTTTGTTGGAACAGACCTTATAAAAAGGTCCAATGCAGACAGATTTATCTCAATATCAAATCATTTCTGGGTAATAATTAAACAGTGATTGTTTTAAATTGAAATGAGCAAAGAGCAATTTCTCAAGGAAGAATTTAGCTGGGAGTAGGGAGGGGGGATTTAAAATGAGCTGTTATTGGCAGAAAGGTTTAGAACTCTTTCTTATTGGTCTATTAACTAATTTACCACATGGCGATGTCATCATGAAAGGAAAAAACTCCCTCCTACCAAAACAGGCTGAAATTTTAGGCCTTCTTTTCAAACAGCTTTACACAACAAAAAAGTACATTAACATAATCGTCACAGTATTATTCCAACCTCAGTGTGGAAACATCAATCAAAAATGGGATTTTCTGTTTTCACTAGGCCTTTAACTAAATGAAGAGTGTGACTCCAACACTGAAGACACTTCTGGTGCCCATGTAAACGTCCCAAATCACACCCCGTTTCACCTGGGAAATTGCCTGTGTCTCTCCTGACAGCCATCCTACGCTATAGATACTTTCACGTTCCAATGTGGCTCTGGTCAAAAGTAGTGCACTACATGGAGAATACTGTAGGGTGTCAGGAGAGACTCAGGCCATTTTACATAAGTATGGAGCAGTGAAAGAGGTCTTACCGTGGTGGGGGTAGCAGGGGAGCTGGAGCTGGGCTGGATGGGCCAGGGCTGTAGAGGCTGCAGGGACTCGTTTGGCCAGACGGACGGGGTGGTATGTCTGAACTCAGGCCAACTCTGCTGGGGCTCCATAGCACTCCTTCCTGAGGTCATCCCACTGAACACTACACAGCACAGTCAAACGTCAACTGGTTTCCATATACACTGAGTGTACAAAACATTAGCAACACCTTCCTAATATTGAGTTGCACCCCCTTTTGCCTTTGGAAGAGCCTTCATTCGTCGGGGCATGGACTACATGGTGTTGAAAGCGTTCCACAAGGGTGCTGGCCCAATGCTTCCCACAGTTGTGTCAATTTAGCTGGATGGCCTTTGGGTGGTGGACCATTCTTGATACACACAGGGGAAACTGTTGAGTGTGAAAAACCCCAGCAGCGTTGCAGTTCTTGACACTCAAACCCGTGTCTGGGTACCACTACCACACCCGGTTGAAAAGGCACTTACAGGGCCTTCAGAAAGTATTCATACCCCTTGACTTATTCCACATTTCTGTTGTGTTACAGCCTGAATTAAAAAAATATATAAAAATGTATTTTCTTTCTTAACCATCTACACACACTACCCCATAATGACAATGTTTGCAAATATACTGAACATTTATTTACATAATTTACATTCAGGGGTATGAATGCATACGTATTCACCCAGAGTCAATACAAGTTAGAATTACGTTAGGCAGCAATTACACCCGTGAATCTTTCTCTGAGAGCATTGCACACCTGAATTGTACAATATTTGTCTATTATTCTTTTTTTTTTATTCAAGCTCTGTCAAAGCAGTTGTTAATCATTGCTAGACAACCATTTTCAATACTTGTGATAGATTTTCAAGCAGATTTACGTCAAAATTGTAACTCGGCCACTCAGGAACATTCACTGTCTTCTTGGTAGGCAATTCCAGTGTAGATGTGTCCTTGTGGTTAAGGTTATTGTCCTGCTGAAAGGAGAATTCATCTCCCCGTGTCTGGTTTTCCTTCAGGATATCGCCTGTGCTTACTTCTATTATGTAAAAAATGTTACATTGAAAAACTCCAGAGTACTTAACAATTACAAGCATACCCATAACACGATGCAGCCGCCACAATGCTTGAAAATTGTGGTACTCTGTAATTTGTTTTATTGGATTTGCCCTTAAAAATAACACTTTGTATTAAGGACAAAAAGTTAATTGCTTTGCCAAATGTTTTGGAATATTTTTTATTCTGTACAGGCTTCCTTCTTTTCACTCTGCCAATTAGGTTAATATTGTTGAGTAACTACAATGTTGATCCATCCTCAGTTTTCTCCTATCACGGCCATTCAACTCGAACTGTTTTAAAGTCACCATTGGCATCATGACGAAATCCTTGGGGGGTTTTCTTCCTCTTCAGCAACTGAGTTAGGAAGGACGCCTGTATCTTTATAGTGACTGGGTGTATTGATACACCATCCAAAGTGTAATTAATAACTTCAACATGCGCAAAGGGATATTCAATTCACTGCTCGACTGACGGAACTTACAGTTAATTGTGTGGGGTACAGAGATGAGGTAGTCATTGAAAAATGTTAAACACCGTTATTGCACAGAGTGAGTCCATGCAACTTATTGTGACTTAAAATATGTTTATTGAAAAATAATTCCACTGACTTTGGGCAATTGTGTGTGGGCCAGTGACCAAAAAAATCTCCATTAAATTAATTTAAAACTCAGGCTGTAAGAACATAATTTGAAAAAATACAAGTAGTGAATACTTTCTGAAGGCACTGTGAAACTTTTGTCTTGTCCGTTCACACTCAATGGCACACTTACACAATCCATGTCCTAATGTCTCCAGGCTTAAAAATCCCTTCTTTAACCGACCTCCTCTCCTTCATCTACACTGACTGAAGTGGATTTAACAGGCGACATCAATAAGGGATCATAGCTTTCACCTGGTCAGTCACCTGGTCAGTCATGGAAAGTTCCTAATGTTTTGTACACTCAGTGTAGTTAATTTAATAGCCTCGTCTAGGGCCATGTTTTTCCTGGACGGTCACATATCCATGAAAGACTCAGGGACCTACACCATGTAACAGATCACAACACATTGTTCCATGCGATCTTCTCTCGAAAGAGTGTACAGAGTGCAGGTGTTATTGTGTCACAGTTAGACATATTCATGCATTTCACAACCTATTCTGTCTGCTTTTTCTAACTGCTTACCTCCAGACAGGTTGAAGGTGTTGCTGGGTCCGAAGGCTGAGAAGGAGTTGACAGAGTTGAGGCTGGGTCTCCTGCCGTTCCCTACAGGGCTCCACAACCCCGAGCTGTCTGATCCATCACTCTCTACAGAGGAGAGGTGTTGGAGGACATCTCTGTCTCTGCTCCCCACAGCCGCCTTCGTTGCACTGCACCCTGGTGGTCGGAGGAGAGAACAACAGGTTAGCACAACAGCTACAGGAGTGGACACATTGAGCTTCTTCATTCACTCCCATATCAACCCCCTAGCCAAACCCCTTCCCCCTGAAAGGACTGGATAGGTAGATGCGATATGATAAGGACTCCACCTTGGAGGTGCGTGTCTCTTTGTTAACAACAGCTGGTGCACAATCTCTAATATTAAAGGGACACGTCAGGATTTTGGAAAGGAGGCCCTTTCTCTACTTCCCCAGAGTCAAATGAACTCGCAGATACCATTTTTATGTCTATGTCAGGGTTTCCGTTAGCCAGTAATAGCCGACTGTTGGACAATATATTTTTTAATGCCTATAGATAAAACTGGTGTCAAAAAGAAAATTCCATTGTGAAATAAAGCTTTTTCGCCGAAATACATTTGACCGGTCATGCTTATCAGTCTACAGGTTAATTTGCATAATTTTGTGGAATTCAATTGCCGTGTGTTACGGTATATTTGTTATGCATCTTATTTGTCACACATTATACAGATAGAGCCTTTGAGAGGAAACTCTGTCAGATGCTGCAGCATCTCAAACGGCAACAGAAGGCAGGCTTCATCAGCACGTCACACACCACTTTGCAATGAGCTGAAGGCAGTATGCATTTTCAAAACATATACTTCCTTGTTTGAATACATATGAGGCATGTCTTACCTTGCATCAGAGTAATCCATAAGATCTCCTCTCTTTCTAAATTTCTGACGTGTATTTTCTTCTCACATTGCGGTGCCCTTTTGGCAACAGTGTTTTGTATGAATTTGGGCTCTATTGTCCCACAACTGTCACAGAGTCTGTATGGAATAGGCCATTTCTTTCTCAACAAGCTGACCAATAGAATATGTCAACTTTTCTACTATGGGGGAATAGTACATTGACATAGGCTAGTGATTTTGCTTTTCAGCTGCTATTGAATTTGCTGTTCAGTAATAGTCTTGTTGGCTTATTCAAAAATCTTCAAAGTGCATATCAGAATTTGAAATGTCAAATTTCACATCACCAAGGTTCTACCATGGTCCACACGCACTAACACAGTCGAGAAGAGGGCACGCCTACACCTCTTCCCCTCAGAAGGCTGAAAAGATTTGGCATGGGCCCTGAGATCCTCAAAAGGTTCTACAGCTGCACCATTGAGAGCATCTTTACTGGCTGCATCACCGCTTGGTATGGAAACTGCTCTGCATCCGACCACAAGGCACTAGAGGGAAGTGAGAACGGCCCAGTACATCACTGGGGCCAAGCTCCCTGCCATCCTGGACCTCTATACCAGGCGGTGTCAGAGAAAAGTTTACTCCACCAACCCAAGTCATAGACTGTTCTCCCTGCTAACGCACAGCAAGCAAGTCTGGAACCAACAGGACCCTGAACAGCTTCTACCTCCAAGCCACAAGACTGCTAAATATTTACCTGGACGATCTGCAGTTAACCTTTTTGCACTAACTTTGACTAATCACATACGCTGCTGCTACCATTTATTATCGGTTACTTTATTCCTAGTTATATGTACATATCTACCTCGTACCCCTGCACATCGACTCACTACTGGTACCATGTGTATACTGCCACGTTAATGTTACTCATTGTGTATTTATTATTGTGCTTTTTATGTTTCTATTACTTCTCTCTCTCTCTGCGTTGTTGGAAGGGCCCATAAGTAAGCATTTCCCTCTTAGTCCACACCTGTTGTTGACAAAGCATGTGACGATTAAAATTAGATTTTGATTGGCTAGATGGCCATATTGCTTAGACACATCCAATCATCTCAATTTTACACAGATGCTGAGAGTGTAGGGGCTAGAGTCAAGGGGCGAGGGGTCCATTTGGGACATGGGGGAAGAAGTGGTCAGAGACAGGACATCTGACTGACCTGGGCTTTTGTCGAATCCAGCCGCCACAGCAGCGAAGGTAGGGTTCCCGTTCTGACCAGGTACGGAGACCAACTTGGTCAGCTTGTTCTTTATGCCTGATGCAGTAGACATCAGACCCACCTCGCTGGAAAACACACAGAAACAAAGAAGACTTTGGTATTTAGAAATAACCACTCTTACATTTTTATCTTGATCTACATATATTTTGCAGTTATTCTTTTGGCATTCTTCTTTTCATCACACCTTAGGTTGTGTATGTTTCATGTCACTCTGGCACAGGTAACTACACAGATAGTTGTATGACTTCTAGATCAGTTTAAGATGAAGAGCTGTGCAGGTCTCTGTTGTTGTAGGTTTGTTCACCTGGTAGCAGTGTTGACCATGCCGCTATAGGAGTCATACAGAGAGAAGCCAGACGAGGGAGGGGGAGGGGTTCCGATGGTTCTCTTCAGGAAGGGATCAGACGAGGGAGGGGGAGGGGTTCCGATGGTTCTCTTTAGGAAGGGATCAGACGAAGGAGGAGGAGGGGTTCTGTTGGGTCTCTTCAGGAAAGGATCAGATGAGGGAGGGGTTTCGATGGGTCTCTTCAGGAAAGGATCAGATGAGGGAGGGGAGGGGTTTCGATGGGTCTCTTCAGGAAAGGATCAGATGAGGGAGGGGGAGGGGTTTCGATGGGTCTCTTCAGGAAGGAATCAGCGTTCATGGTCTGCAGGGAGATCTGCTGGAGACTGTCCAC
The DNA here is from genome assembly GCF_021184085.1 of Oncorhynchus gorbuscha. Lineage (NCBI taxonomy): Eukaryota > Metazoa > Chordata > Actinopteri > Salmoniformes > Salmonidae > Oncorhynchus > Oncorhynchus gorbuscha. Next base: position 58,874 of record NW_025746198.1, on the reverse strand, counting down.
AGCTGAGAGGAAACGGGGAGATGCATGTCATATGGCTGCCTTTATCACAATACTCAACTGGTTTGTTTTTATTTGAAAGACTGGATTGATACATGCTTGATTCAGGAAGTTAAAAAGAGTTAATATGCTAGAAGAGGTGGGGAAACAGGTTTGGAGCAGGTATGAGGGGGTTGTGGTAGTGCACTACATAACTCACCATTGTGTGCTATGTGGAGGGGCACACAGTCCCACTCCGGGGGAGGAGAGATGTCCTTCTCCCCTTCTGAGCCGCTGCTGTTCCCCAGCTCCTGCACCACCGGTTCATTGAACAGGAACTTAGCCAGGAGAGAGGGGCGGAAGACTTCCAGCTTCACACGAGGCACTGGGGTTTGAGAGGAGGGAACGAGACTCAAACATAACCCTACACAGTCCTGAAAAGGTGTCTCCCAAGTCAGTGGGAAAAAAGGCAGGTAAAAACCAAACAAGACATTTGCCATGTCAATGTGAGAAAACAGAAAAGTCAAAAGGTCAGTTAGCTGGAAAGGTAGTAACTGACCTCTTGGTTTAGGAGGTATGGGTCTTGTTATGGTTGTTGTTGTTGAGCTGCTGGCCAGGGCCTGCTGCACCACCACCATGTTCTTGGAATTGAAGCTCTTGCGCTTGTTTTCCAGTGGGGTAACGTATGGAAGCTCCAGTGAGCTGTGGAAAAGCAACATGGAATAAAGTGGTCAATGTCTGGAAGCTCAATCACGTCTGAATACAAAAGGAATGCTTTATTTGTGAGTGCTGTCCCTTTTTCACACAAGTCAGATTACTCCTAGGCTACAGAACCCAAAGATGTACAGAACTTACGAAGAGCTGAGCATGTCAGAATTTTGTATCGGGGTCATTGAGAAAAATGTGTACAAGCCGGAATAACCAAAGAGGAACCCAACTTAAGACTCTGATCGACGACACGGTTTGTGATAGCTGCAGTTGTTTTCTAATCTTCAACTGTATCTGTAACTTCTGACACTGTCTTGTGTGTATTTTGTATTTTTTGGGTAATAATACTTTGTACATGTTGCTATTGCCCTGTTTTTCCTTCTTGCCAGGTCACCCTCGCAAAATAGGTTTTCAACCTCAAATGGGTCGTACCTGGTTAAATAAAGGTTCAATACAAATCAAATAAACCCCACCTAGACTTTGCATCCATTTGGCTCTTCTCCTTTGTAATGGCTGCTGGCTTCTTGTTCTTGGACTTTGAGTGAGCTTCAGGAGTATCATCTTTCTTCTTCCCTTTGTTGTCCTCCATTATGTCTGGGTTGGAGTTCTCTGTGGTGGTGGAGGAGCTGTCGTCGTTGTCCTCCCTCAGTTCCTCTCCTCCCTGAGCTCTTCCCTTGTTCCTCTTCTCTCGCTCTTCCTTCTTCTTCGGGGCCTTGGCTTTGGTCTGCTGCACTTTCCCTTTGGCTGCACTGGCTGGAAGGAGGGAAGAAGATGACAGATTCAATACACTGTGTGAACTGAATCAAATCCTGTCAATAATACGAGTGTTCGTACTGTGTACCCCTGAATGAGTCCGTTGTTAAATATGCAGGTAATCACATTTTAAGGGCCATCCAAATTCTCAACACAAAAGCATATGTTTCTCAGGGTTAATACTAATATCCAGGTAGGTACCTTTGCCATAAACTGCATCCTGATTCCCCCTCCTCAGCAGACTCTGGTCTGTCCAGGTCTTTATCCATGGTCTCCACCAGGCTCACATAGTCCGAGTCCTCCGAGCTGTGCCGGCGTGGCCTATCTAGGGGATTTCTTCCTGGGGCTGAAGGACCAGCCTGTGAGGGGTGCTGCTGGTTCTCTGCAGCTGGCTGTGGCTGCTTGGGGCTCCGGGCCTTGCGGCTGGCCTGTTGGCCAGAGGAGGGGGTGCTGTCGGAGACTTTGGAGCCTGGCTGGGAGGGAGGGATCGGGGCTTGTGTGGGGCCTCGGTTGTGGCCTCCTCTGGTGTTCCTGCTAGCAGCCCTGGAGGCAGAGCCTGGCATCCCTCGCAGGGAGTTGTGGTTGGCTTCTCCACCGTACCCATTCATACTGCGAGACAAAATACTGAGAAGTTAGTAATTATAGAATAAAATATTTACACACTAAACATCTCCGATCTACTCATCAAACCATTTCCGATAGTAACGTCAACATATATCAGACAAAGTTTACACAAAAACGTACATTCAGAAAACAAACTCACTGTGCATCGCTTTGAAGTCGTACTATTTCCCTGAGGTCAAAGGGCCTCCCTGTCTCCATGGAGGTGCTGGATGTTTCGAAACACATGCGTCTCTTGAACGGCTCCCAGATCCCTAGGGCCTCCAGATAGGCCGCTACAATCACCAGCAAAAACATAGAGCTGGGCACAACAGATAGAGGCAACGTTAGTTATCCTTACAGCCTTAGATACAGGGGAAATATCTGTCCAAGAAACGTTGCTAAATAAATGTATTTTGAACATGTAGAAAGGCTGATATGCCAAGATAATTCATGATATATGGGGTGCAACCTATGAGCCAAGTTCCGGATACTGGGCCTCTGAACTAATCTAGGGAACACACGGTCAAGGCGGGGATCCACCCATAGAATTCAAATGTGTTCTATTTGTGAGGCTCCTCCTCTCACCTCATGATGACAGAGATGATGACATAGAGCTCCAGCTCCCAGTTGGGTCTGGGGAGGACAGCAGCACAGGCGGCCAGCATGTGGTAGGGCAGAGAGGCGTTGAGGGAGAACACAAAGTAAGAGCCTCCGGTGGTGATGAACTTTAACTCCCGGATCACCCTGGAGGCTGTGAAGTCTGGCGTGAACCTGAGAGAGATGAAGAGACACGTCAACGTTGGTCATTTCAGTTGGTCATTGGAGGTACTAGTGATTAAACAAAGCAAGCACAAAACAATTTTAGTGATTCATGGGATATTTATCTATTAACTTTAAACTGCTAGCTATAGGTTTACTTACAATATGACGATTTCTTTCAAGCATTGGGTTTTAGTGAAAACTCTTGGCAATTAAGGACTTTAAAGCCGAATCCCTCACAGAGACGTCCATTTATTTCAGTGGATTGAATGTTAATTTCCAGCTGTCCAGTGTTCTCCAACTTAAAGGATTTTCTCAGAGTGACATTCGGCTCCTTCGACTTCATTTCTGAAACAAGGTTCACAAAGTTAATTAGTCACATACCTCTGACAACTTCCTCTTTCATTTATATCTATTTTTAGCTGCAGAGGTTTGTGTGTCTAGAGATCAAATATATCATTTACACAAATACACAAGCATAAACAAACTATCAAAAGGGCTCTGCAAGACTATTCTCGGAAGTTCAACCCGCCGATAAGTAATGGTTTCCTGTCTGTGGATGCAGGACATTATAACAAACTGGATTCTAGACCGCTCACTGTCTGTGCATGCAGGGATCTATAACAAACTGGATTCTAGACCACTCACTGTCTGTGCATGCAGGGATCTATAACAAACTGGATTCTAGACCGCTCACTGTCTGTGCATGCAGGGATCTATAACAAACTGGATTCTAGACCGCTCACTGTCTGTGCATGCAGGGATCTATAACAAACTGGATTCTAGACCGCTCACTGTCTGTGCATGCAGGGATCTATAACAAACTGGATTCTAGACCGCTCACTGTCTGTGCATGCAGGGATCTATAACAAACTGGATTCTAGACCACTCACTGTCTGTGCATGCAGGGATCTATAACAAACTGGATTCTAGACCGCTCACTGTCTGTGCATGCAGGGATCTATAACAAACTGGATTCTAGACCACTCACTGTCTGTGCATGCAGGGATCTATAACAAACTGGATTCTAGACCGGTCTGTGCATTCTATAACAAACTGGATTCTAGACCGCTCACTGTCTGTGCATGCAGGGATCTATAACAAACTGGATTCTAGACCGCTCACTGTCTGTGCATGCAGGGATCTATAACAAACTGGATTCTAGACCGCCACTGTCTGTGCATGCAGGGATCTATAACAAACTGGATTCTAGACCGCTCACTGTCTGTGCATGCAGGGATCTATAACAAACTGGATTCTAGACCGCTCACTGTCTGTGCATGCAGGGATCTATAACAAACTGGATTCTAGACCACTCACTGTCTGTGCATGCAGGGATCTATAACAAACTGGATTCAGACTCACTGTCTGTGCATGCAGGGATCTATAACAAACTGGATTCTAGACCACTCACTGTCTGTGCATGCAGGGATCTATAACAAACTGGATTCTAGACCACTCACTGTCTGTGCATGCAGGGATCTATAACAAACTGGATTCTAGACCACTCACTGTCTGTGCATGCAGGGATCTATAACAAACTGGTTTCTAGACCACTCACTGTCTGTTCATGCAGGGATCTATAACAAACTGGTTTCTAGACCACTCACTGTCTGTTCATGCAGGGATCTATAACAAACTGGTTTCTAGACCACTCACTGTCTGTTCATGCAGGGATCTATAACAAACTGGATTCTAGACCACTCACTGTCTGTGCATGCAGGGATCTATAACAAACTGGATTCTAGACCACTCACTGTCTGTTCATGCAGGGATCTATAACAAACTGGTTTCTAGACCACTGTCTGTGCATGCAGGGATCTATAACAAACTGGATTCTAGACCACTCACTGTCTGTGCATGCAGGGATCTATAACAAACTGGATTCTAGACCACTCACTGTCTGTGCATGCAGGGATCTATAACAAACTGGATTCTAGACCGCTACTGTCTGTTCATGCAGGGATCTAAACTGGTTTCTAGACCACTCACTGTCTGTGCATGCAGGGATCTATAACAAACTGGATTCTAGACCACTCACTGTCTGTGCATGCAGGGATCTATAACAAACTGGTTTCTAGACCACTCACTGTCTGTGCATGCAGGGATCTATAACAAACTGGTTTCTAGACCACTCACTGTCTGTGCATGCAGGGATCTATAACAAACTGGTTTCTAGACCACTCACTGTCTGTGCATGCAGGGATCTATAACAAACTGGTTTCTAGACCACTCACTGTCTGTGCATGCAGGGATCTATAACAAACTGGTTTCTAGACCACTCACTGTCTGTGCATGCAGGGATCTATAACAAACTGGTTTCTAGACCACTCACTGTCTGTGCATGCAGGGATCTATAACAAACTGGTTTCTAGACCACTCACTGTCTGTGCATGCAGGGATCTATAACAAACTGGATTCTAGACCGCTCACTGTCTGTTCATGCAGGGATCTATAACAAACTGGTTTCTAGACCACTCACTGTCTGTGCATGCAGGGATCTATAACAAACTGGATTCTAGACCACTCACTGTCTGTGCATGCAGGGATCTATAACAAACTGGATTCTAGACCACTCACTGTCTGTGCATGCAGGGATCTATAACAAACTGGTTTCTAGACCACTCACTGTCTGTTCATGCAGGGATCTATAACAAACTGGATTCTAGACCACTCACTGTCTGTGCATGCAGGGATCTATAACAAACTGGTTTCTAGACCACTCACTGTCTGTGCATGCAGGGATCTATAACAAACTGGATTCTAGACCACTCACTGTCTGTTCATGCAGGGATCTATAACAAACTGGATTCTAGACCACTCACTGTCTGTTCATTCTATAACAAACTGGATTCTAGACCACTCACTGTCTGTGCATGCAGGGATCTATAACAAACTGGTTTCTAGACCACTCACTGTCTGTGCATGCCTATAACAAACTGGTTTCTAGACCACTCACTGTCTGTTTCTAGACACTCACTGTCTGTGCATGCAGGGATCTATAAACAAACTGGTTTCTAGACCACTCACTGTCTGTGCATGCAGGGATCTATAACAAACTGGATTCTAGACCACTCACTGTCTGTTCATGCAGGGATCTATAACAAACTGGATTCTAGACCACTCACTGTCTGTGCATGCAGGGATCTATAACAAACTGGTTTCTAGACCACTCACTGTCTGTTCAAAACAAACTGGTTTCTAGACCACTCACTGTCTGTGCATGCAGGGATCTATAACAAACTGGTTTCTAGACCACTCACTGTCTGTGCATGCAGGGATCTATAACAAACTGGTTCTATAACAAACTGGATTCTAGACCACTCACTGTCTGTGCATGCAGGGATCTATAACAAACTGGATTCTAGACCACTCACTGTCTGTTCATGCAGGGATCTATAACAAACTGGATTCTAGACCACTCACTGTCTGTGCATGCAGGGATCTATAACAAACTGGATTCTAGACCACTCACTGTCTGTGCATGCAGGGATCTATAACAAACTGGTTTCTAGACCACTGTCTGTGCATGCAGGGATCTATAACAAACTGGATTCTAGACCACTCACTGTCTGTGCATGCAGGGATCTATAACAAACTGGTTTCTAGACCACTCACTGTCTGTGCATGCAGGGATCTATAACAAACTGGATTCTAGACCACTCACTGTCTGTGCATGCAGGGATCTATAACAAACTGGTTTCTAGACCACTCACTGTCTGTGCATGCAATCTAAACAAACTGGTTTCTAGACCACTCACTGTCTGTGCATGCAGGGATCTATAACAAACTGGTTTCTAGACCACTCACTGTCTGTGCATGCAGGGATCTATAACAAACTGGTTTCTAGACCACTTGTCTGTGCATGCAGGGATCTATAACAAACTGGTTTCTCACTGTCTGTGCATGCAGGGATCTATAACAAACTGGTTTCTAGACCACTCACTGTCTGCATGCAGGGATCTATAACAAACTGGATTCTAGACCACTCACTGTCTGTGCATGCAGGGATCTATAACAAACTGGATTCTAGACCACTCACTGTCTGTGCATGCAGGGATCTATAACAAACTGGTTTCTAGACCACTCACTGTCTGTGCATGCAGGGATCTATAACAAACTGGATTCTAGACCACTCACTGTCTGTGCATGCAGGGATCTATAACAAACTGGTTTCTAGACCACTCACTGTCTGTGCATGCAGGGATCTATAACAAACTGTCTAGACCACTCACTGTCTGTGCATGCAGGGATCTATAACAAACTGGTTTCTAGACCACTCACTGTCTGTGCATGCAGGGATCTATAACAAACTGGTTTCTAGACCACTCACTGTCTGTGCATGCAATCTATAACAAACTGGTTTCTAGACCACTCACTGTCTGTGCATGCAGGGATCTATAACAAACTGGTTTCTAGACCACTCACTGTCTGTGCATGCAGGGATCTATAACAAACTGGTTTCTAGACCACTCACTGTCTGTGCATGCAGGGATCTATAACAAACTGACTAGACCACTCACTGTCTGTGCATGCAGGGATCTATAACAAACTGGATTCTAGACCACTGTCTGTGCATGCAGGGATCTATAACAAACTGGATTCTAGACCACTCACTGTCTGTGCATGCAGGGATCTATAACAAACTGGATTCTAGACCACTCACTGTCTGTGCATGCAGGGATCTATAACAAACTGGATTCTAGACCACTCACTGTCTGTGCAGTCCTTCAGTAGAGACTCAGTCATCTTGAACCTGAGGAATCCCCTGGTCCCGGGGCCTTGCCCCTACCTTCAGCCTTTCATAGCTGCCCTGACCCTGCACCACCAGGAACTCCATCACCGTCAGGTTGTTCCTGTAGAGACATACACTTATCAATAGTACAATAAACAGCAGTTTATATTTTATTCACACAAACGATATGATTCAAATTGCAATTCATTCACCCACACAACCACCAGTATGGCCAAGTCGACAAATGAACTTATCGAGAAAGTAAAAAAAACATTTAACAGTCAAAGGCTGTAAAAGATATATGGTCTGACTGCTGACTTCTCTCTGTAACCCTGTAGCTACTACAGCACCTGGGAGACTATATTCCTCTTCTGCCCGTCCTCCTCAGTCCAACAGAGATATTCATAGCTCAAATCAGCACCCTGCCCTCAGAGGTGCAGATTTTAAGAAGCAACATCAGAGCTTGCCGGAACTTCAGAGTGATCCTGACCTCAAGCAGTTAGCATAAACGGCAGGTAGCCTAGTGGTTAGAGTGTTGGGCCAGTAACCGAAAGGTTGCTAGATCGAATCCCTGAGCTGCCAAGGTAAAAATCTGTCATTCTGCCCCTGAACAAGGCAGTTAACCCACTGTTCCTAGGCTGTCATTGTAAATAAGAATGTGTTATTAACTGACTTGCCTCGTTAAATAAAATGAAAAATAAATAAACACTGTACATTAAAAATGGCACACTATCCCCTATATAGTGCACTACATTTGACCACAACCCCATAGACCCTGGTCAAAAGTAGTAGACAATATAGTGAACAGGATGCCATTTGGGACACAAACCAAAAACTTATGTAAGTGGACAACTGGTTAAGTCCTACAGGCTATAGGGTTAACATGCCTTAGCATAAGCAGAGAGGAAACCGTGTGGTTGCTGACGGGGGAGAATTTCAAACGCAGCGACCTCACTTCCTCTGGCTGCAGCATTAGGTTGTAAACGTAGGGTTGTGTCGTCGAGCCCTCGGCGAAGCCTGCGCTGCCTCTGACCACAGGCGACTGCAAAGGGGAAGGAGAGATTCAAGTCTCAAACTTGGTATTGTATTTAATCACTGGCACGACACAGGACTAAAAGACAGAGCAAAGTAAACTCACGTGGTTTCTGTGTACCTGGAACTCCATTGTGTCGGGGGTGAAGTGTGGGAGCCTCTCCAGGGGAAACCTGGCGTGAAAGAATATTAAGACCATAGAATTACTTCTAGAATTATTTTCCATTCATTCTAACTCCTCTATGGTGGAGAAACCCCATCAGTGTGACATGAAACATCTTGCCAAAAGGGGTGACAGACATGATCACTATTAGCAAACTACAAGTGCATATTGAAGGCTACTCACATTTGTGCCAGTTTGTGGGTGACAGCCGGGAGGTTGGGATAGAGGGCTAATGGCAGGACTTGGACATAGACAGGAACGTCAGCTGGGTTCTCCAAGACAACCTCTATCTCCTGGCAACAGAAGACTGCTGGTTAGAACAGAAGGCTCAATACAGTAGCATGTACAGGATCCAGAGTTGTTCTTGACCGTGTGACTTGACCAGGAAAACTCTTGGCTCTAGTTATAGCCTTAGTTTAGAGTTGCTCTGGTCACATGGTCAGGGAACCCCCTGGGCCTGCCAATCTATCCTGAACAAAAATCTAAACGCAACATGTAAAGTGCTGGTACAATGTTTCATGAGCTGAAATAAAAGATCCCAGAAATCTTCCATATGCACAAAAAGCTTCTCTCTCGCTCACATGTTATGCACAAATTTGTTTACATCTCTATTAGCAAGCATTTCTCCTTAGCCAATATAATCCATCCACCTGACAGGTGTCAGATCAAGACGCTCATTAAACTGCATGATCATTACACAGGTGCACCTTGTGCCGGGGACAGTAGAAATGTGCCGTTTTGTCACACAACGCAATGCCACGGATGTCTCAAGTTGAGGGAGCGCGCAATTAATATTCTAAGCTAGACATAGGAAAGATCTCAATTGTCCCCTCCCCAAAACCCATTGGAGGACGTTTGGCTTTCTCATCCAATGGGGTTTGAGAGGACGTGAGGAGTATGCAATTGAGATCTTCCCATAGAATTGATGTTAATGAATCCACCTCACCGATGAGCTGGTGAGGCTGGTGAGAGGGAACAGGACCTGCTGGGAAGAGTTCATGATAGAAGGCCACTTCAGCTGAGCTGACACTCTGGTCTCAATGTTCTTCTGGAGGTCAGCGTTGGCCTCAAACACCGCCTCCGCCATGTGTCCTGAACTCTCCTTCAGTGCTTTCCATCGCCGACGGAGCATTTGATACAAATCTACGTCCACATCCCACATATCCTCCTGCATTGACAGCCCAGGCGGTCTGCTCTCAGCTGAAAGTTCAAGATGTTTTAATGAAGAACAAGTTCACTAGGTACAGCAGCAAACTAACCAGAAACCATGAAAGAATAACGCCAATAACCAAAAAGACTCACATTTCAGAACAAACGGTACTCCCACATAACAATGGTCGCCACACTGCAAGCTGGCATCAAAATAAATCTTGGCGACCTTCGACTTGCGTTTGGGTTCCAGCTCGTCCCGGTTGTTCTTCAGTCTCCTGTAGTAGAAACGTGAGTCCTCAGTCAGAGAGTGGATCTGCTGCAGGGTCACCTTCTGAGAGAACGAGCTCACCATGCTTAGACTCTGCTGCACTACTTTACCCTGGGAGGGACAGAAAATACGTAGAAAATAGCATAGAGGCAAAATACAAAAATGTTTGATACACTCAAAACAATATAGCAATCTACGACAAGTAAAATATAGTTAGTCTAACCGGAAAAGATGGAGGGAGGACAATGTGTTTGGGATAGCTGGTCAACGTGCCCACTGCAACGACTGCTTTCACTGGTATCGTTAATATCTGTTTACAGAAGAGGAATGAAGAGCACTGACAATTCTTGAACATCACACAGGAGCAATGAACAAATTGATGCATTTTATGTAATGATTTTCATTTATGTGTGTTTCCTTTATTTAACCAGAGAAGTTACGTTGAGATTGACATCTCCATTTCAAGTGAGCCCTGGCCAAATAGAACAATTTCACAAAAGTAAAATGTATATAGTTGCCGTAGCAACTCAAATAGCAGGACTTAGTAACAGTAGCACTTCAACGGGCCAGTTGACAGGTATACCTGGTAGTCTGTTGTGATGTGGATAGCTCCATCGTAGGCCCCCTCCAGGTCTTTAGCCACCAGGGTGACCCGGAAGGCAGCGTAGTAGCCCGAGGCTAGGATCACCTGCAGGTGGAACAACAGAGCTGTCAGTCAGCCTCCTGATTTCCATCTACTTTACCTACTGCTCTCAGACACAAGGCCACTTTGTTGGTGTTTCCTAGCAGATGAACACAGCATTCTGTAGTCATCTATACACACCTCCTTTCTACTCCATCTGTACAGGACCATGAGAGTGCTCACATACAAAATATGTAGGGGCGGCAGGTAGCCTAGTGGTTAAGAGGTTGGGCCAGTAACAGAAAGGTTGCTGGTTTGAATCCCCGACTAAGTGAAAAAAAGTGATTGTCCCACCAAGCTATGTTAAGATGAATGCCTGAGTCACTCTGGATAAACACTAAAATGTTTTAAAAATAAACTAATATTTAAAGGAAAAGAAAATGGAGAGAACATATATTTCATAGCAGGCTGAAATGACCTCCATTATCTCCAACCAAGTACCGCTAGATTCAGCCAGTCCAGGGACAGTAATAGTTGTGATGCTGTTACCGTTTTGTGAGGAGAAGCTGAGGCGCTGTGTAGCTCTCTGGTCTTGGTCAGCACCGTGGTTCTGTTGCCTCTCTCGATCTTCAACAGCTCCACACTCAGACTCTCTCCTGTCAGCAGCCATGGCCGGATCACCAGCTGTATGAGTGAGTGAGTGAGAAAATGACTCGTCTCCTTTTCCGTCACACTAATCCAATCAGTTTTCAAACAAGTTGAGGTAAATGAGAGATACTAGGTAGCCACCTCTAGTGAAGCATTAGTTACCCATGCATTCAAAAAGAGCTGTACTGCTTTATTATGGGATGTCTACAGAGCAGAGGGGTGTTGAGGGTGAGCCCACCTCGATGGGGTTGCTGTTGACAACCACAAACAGGATGCTGCTGGTGTCTGTAGCGCTGAGGACACCAAAGTCCAGGAAGTTGTCTTGCAGACTGGGCGGCAGGACAAAGGGCTGTTGAGAGGATGGGAGGAAGAGAAAAATGAGAGTATGTTGTTATGATATGGGGGCCAGGTTAGTATTAGGACATGCACCAACACCCCTATCCAGGGAACACTTCCACACACCATTCCTCCAGGGGGTAGCAGGAACCTTGTTCAGCCAGGTTGATAAGCACATCAGGTGATCGTCAGTCAGTGTCCCAGCTTGCAAGACGTGAGGCTGCTGGTTGGTTTGGTGGCCATGAGGCCTTTCGTTTTGATTTCAAATTTTTCGTTTAGGTATAACTGTTCAGAATTTTCCTTTTTGCACATATTTATGTTTAGTCACCATCTGAACAAATGATAATCTGCCTGGACTGGCGACCAAGAGGTCAACGTCTAGTTATGGGTTTCGTAACAAAATGCATTTGCAGGTGTTTCCCCCACAATGTACTCGAGTGTGTGAAGGATTTAATTTGTGTGTGTACACTATTTCCCCAGTGTGTGCGTGTTGCAGTACCTCCAGGAATCCAGTGTAGGCGCGGACGGGGAGGTGGAACTTGGAGGCGTTGGTGACCAGCAGGATGTTGCTGTCGATGTGATTGGAGGGCCGGACGGGCTGGAAGTGGAGGGAGAAGATGTAACGAGACTCCTGAGGGGGGATCAACACCGGCTCACTGAAGTTCTGCACCTGAGGAGGAGAACATGGGACCGTTCATATATACGCTGCCACCTGAGGACACACTCAGAGGACAACAGAGCAGTTCAGCACGTTTAATACTTGACAAACCAAAGTCCCCCCAGGGATCAATAAAGTAGCTAGTTCTTATCTTAAGACTTGAGGGCCGTGATTAGTAATTGATTGAAGTTGGTTGTATTTAAGCTGGGTTGGAACAAAAGCCTGCAAGCTTTGAGTTGGCCGACAGCAACAGGCCTCTGGTACACGATACAGTTCATAACAGTTACTCACTAAGAACATGGTCTTGGCTTCATCTGGAAGGGACACGTCATGGATGCGGATGGCAAAGTGGAAGGTGTTGGTGAGGTGGATGGGTTTGACCACTGGCTCTAGCACACTGTCTCTGATGTGGAACAACGTGACCGTATGGTCAAACCCCAAATACCTGTCACACAGATGGAGAGGAGAGTTAGTGGAGACGTTTCAAATGTTCAGAAATTGTGTAATGGTGATTTGTTAAAGTAAAAAAAATAATAATAATACTTCTCTTTTCACTGGTTAAATAAACTACTTGTCATTGTTATTGGTCAAGGAAACAGAAAAACCTACCCGTCTAGAACCTCAGCTAGGTATGGGATTTCAAGTTTGGAGTAGCTTTTCTCTTTCGCTTTTACTGTTATTTTACCAGAGGACTGGGAAGCTTTTTGAACTTTCGAAGCTGGAAATCAAAAAAACAAAACCGTGTCAAAACAGGTTGGAACAAAAAGGCAGAGGTGCAATATGCAGGAGAAATTCCAGAAGGTACGGGGAGTACTGAGCAATATAGCTCACTTACCATCAAAACTAATACTAGCTACTTTGGTGTATCTATGTTCTCCAGCTTTTAGTGTGACGGCCTTGAAGTCTATTGTGATGGCATCGTTTGACGGCGTCGCTCGAACGCTCATTATTTGCACATCTTTTGCTCCGGAATTGAGAAGATGCAAATTCAACTGCTTTGGTCGATCTGTAAAACATTTAAACAGAAAATACAATAAACAACTAATCAAATCACCCAAGAACCATTTTGAAACGTCCAAATCACTCAAATATTTCACGAAAGCCTGACCCATTGGAGAATGAGGGTATAAACGTGAAGTGAACACAGCACACCTTGTGAGCGTAGCGTTCCAAAGTCCAACATTTCTATTGAGGAGTAGATTCCTGGTGCTGAGGACAAAGACACACAGGATCAGGAGATGTTTCAATCAGCCAGTCACAGATACAAGTATAGAAGTATTACGATTGGAAACGTATGGTGAGGCGTTGCTATTGGAAACATATGGTGTTAGGTGTTGCTATTGGAAACGTACCCGAAGTGACCTCCACCTCTACAGGCAGGATGATGAACTCGTCCTGGTTGGAGGCGTTTGTTTTGATTCTGATGAAGGCCGTGTGGTTGTCTGCGTCTCTCGACGAGAAACTGGCTCTCATCACCCCCTTCGTCTCAAACGGGGGAATCTCCTGACAACCACACAGGAAGAAAGAACAGAAAATACATTCTATTCAGGGGTCAAGTAGTTGCCCAATTAAAAATCCATTCTGGTCAGGTATTTGTCTCAATTCCAATTCTAATGGTGTAGAAGTAACAGGAAAATAATCTAAAAGCCCCCGACTGTCCTGATCTATACATACCCACAGATGGTGCGTTCCTCCCTGTTGCCCTGTGGGGAGCTCCAGGTGCAGGTCTCCTCCACTAGAGTACATCTCCACTACCTGCAGTGGCTCACTGTGTGGGTTGTGGATGTTTATGAGTGGAGAGAAGCTGCTGTTGACTGGGACTCGGGCCCCGATGAACGGCCGCAGCCTGTAGGGGTTGGGAATGCCCACACCAAACACCTACAGGGGATAAGACACCAACAACATAAGACTCATGATCTACAGCAGGGACCTACAGCAGGGACCTACTTGATCTACAACAGGGACCTACAGCAGGGACTAAGACTGAGGAGTCAAGGGAGAAAACCAGCAGAAAATGCAACCCACAAAGGATCCTTATATACAGTGTTCAGAACACACCTCCAGAATACAAACATATTACAGAATTATTATACATAGTGACACATTATATAAACATACACACCTGACATGTAAACACTCCATGATTCATTATTAGTATAGATATGACATGTGATTCCGTAAACATATGTATTCATACACACCTGATATGTAAACACTCCATGATTCATTATTAGTATAGATATGACATGTGATTCCGTAAACATATGTATTCATACACACCTGATATGTAAACACTCCATGATTCATTATTAGTATAGATATGACATGTGATTCCGTAAACATATGTATTCATACACACCTGATATGTAAACACTCCATGATTCATTATTAGTATAGATATGACATGTGATTCCGTAAACATATGTATTCATACACACCTGATATGTAAACACTCCATGATTCATTATTAGTATAGATATGACATGTGATTCCGTAAACATATGTATTCATACACACCTGATATGTAAACACTCCATGATGCGAGGTATTAATAAATAAAGTATTCTCTACGTTTCCTACTACTCGAGCGAGGAAGACCACATCAAACGACGTATTCCCGCTGGTGGAATTATCTACAGGGAGAGAAGAGAAGGGATGAATTAACTGGAGAGAAAGAATATGACAATTATCCAATCAAAAGATTGGAATCAAAAGGCTGAGCTACTTTTGGAACTGTAAATGTAACCAACCAATTAAGGTCAGTCTTGGGTGTGAAAGCAGTAAACATGAAGATTCTTGTCATGATGCGATATCATTTTAGAATATACTGGATGACAGCCAGACATAAACAAATCGCTTTAACAATAAAAATGTTTAAATACCAGGTGGAAAGAGGGCGTTTTTGCTCCAGCCAACATTCTTCCTTATTTGACTTGATTTTCCTGCTCTACTCTCAGGACTCAAACATGCTGAGCAGCACAGTCACACCATTCACCATCTCCTCTGTTCAGGAGTGCACTGGATTCAGAGCTGTCATGAGTTTCACAATTCAGTTAAAAGGCCCAAGATGGCAGAATGTTGACAGTTGAGCACGTGCCTCTTGTTTTTCAAAAAGTACAAAACCAGCACATGATACCCATAACAGCCAGGTCACATGGTCAGACTGACAGGCAGGGGAATCGGAATGGCCGGATAAATGAGCCTCTGTCCACCGACAAACACAGGGCTTATTCTTTCTGCTTTTCAACAAGCCGTGCGTATGCCTGTAGAACAGGAGACATCGGCTGTGTCCCAAACCAAAAGGAAGCTTGCTGCCTACCTGGGCTCCAAAAGGACCTATGTAGGTAGCACTTTCCTCAGTAGGTAACTGACATTTAAGATGAAATTGGTAGGCAGCATTTTAAGGTGCCTTGGGATTGTGACACGCCAATTTTGACGTCCTGCCTTAATGCTGCATCTTTGTGGAATGGGACACAGCAATAGGGTTATACTTATTAGCTACTCACCCTGTTTTGAAAGAATGATGCATGAAAATGTGCAGTTGTTGCTGATATAGATATCAAGCTTATTTCCTCTGCACTAGGATTGTGCAAATAAACTTTCTCCATTTTTGGCATTCCAACAGGCCTGGGAACAGGAAGAGAAACAGTGTTGTGAAAGCTGTCGCACATATAGCTGTCAGAAACACAGCCGTCAGAAACATATAGGCCTAATGGGGTCAAATGGAGTCTGAAAGAAAATCTGTTTGATTTCCATTTCCTTGTCTCTCCTAACAGATGATGATAAAACAATCATGCTCCAGGAGGCCTCTTCTCTTAACTGTGGAAATACCCAGCAGATAAGAGCACGTTTAAAAAGTATCAATGCCAAGTTGTCAAATGATCTGAGAGGGTGATGCACAGAATGTACATCTCAACAACGTGACAGGAAGAAAATAAACAGAATAGTTGGTCGAATTTGTCCCATTTCACACATGTACAAGTCTATATTATCAAATTGTATTGGTCGCATACACATATTTAGCAGATGTTATTGCGGGTGTAGCGAAATGCTTGTTAAACTAGGGCAGAGCGACATGGCCAAAATATCATATCATGGTATTTTTCACATTTGACAGTATATAATGTTTTTGATTAATAAAAGTTCTACATTTGCTTTATGAGTAGAGTGACACCCTACGGTGGCAACACATACATCCTAAATGATGTCTATGGGTCTTTCTCCATTCTGATTGTTTTATACTGTTCAATTCAACTTCAACCTAAAATCATTTCCTACATTTCCATCAATTTCCGCATTTCCTGGACTCATTTGAGATCATTTCCACACTGCCATGATATGGGCAAAAATACTAGACCTTATTTTTAACCAAATGTTGCAATTGTGATTTAGATCAAAACACTTGGGTGAACTTCTGGAACCATTGAAATGTTTATTATAATTCTATAGTTAGAATATAAATAATAGTGGGCACTTTGAACACAGTGTTGTTTGACATGGACAAGTTATTGTGACAGGGTAGGAACCAAAGTGATGTTCAGTGTTTCCTAGGGGAACCTATAATCTTTGGCTACATTAAATCTGTATTCATATAGCCAACATATTCATTATTAGCCTATTCCTCTTTGATTTAGAAGATAGTGTTGCACAAACAACATGCTGATTTAAGCCTCCACCAGTACTGGTATCAGGCTGTATTAGCTAGCTACGTTTGCTCTGACTCAGTACTTTTATTAGCTGGCTAAGACGATTTAGCTTAAGTTGCTAAGAAAATACAAACTAGTTGTTTGCAGATGTAAGAAACAAACAAATAATGTAATTATAGAATGCTTGTGGATTTATATTCAAATCAAAGTGGCAACATCGTCATCAACATTGTTGCATATGCTGCGTTGACCATGCAGACTGAACGAAAGTGTCGTGGTCAAGCAACAAATGCGCTCCTTGAGTGACAGGGAGTGGGACTAGGTCTGTGTGGAAAGCAGCATGGAGAGAGAGAGAGGAGAGGGATGACTCAAGTAGAGGAGTAAACTATAAAAATGGACGTCTCACACACACACACACACACATCGAATCACATTTAACAAACCAAACATTCAAATAGTTATAGAAGGTAACGTAAGAACCCAAACCGGTCCGTGCAAATATACCGGTATATAGTAAAATACAGTCTAATGCCCAGCCCTATGTTAAACACCTGTGAATTGTTTTTGTTACATATCCCGACTCTCCCCACGACACCCTCGGAGTGTGGGGTGAGACACCCTCGGAGTGTGGGGTGAGACACCCTCGGAGTGTGGGGTGAGACACCCTCGGAGAGTGGGGTGAGACACCCTCGGAGAGTGGGGTCATGGCCAGGGTCTGCCATTATCAACAGCGACCCAGGAGCAATTAGAGTTAAGTGCCTTGCTCAAGGGCACAGATAGATGGTTCACCTTGTTGGCTTGGGTATTCGACCTAGCTACCTTCACGGTTACTGGCCCAACGCTCTAAGCGCTAGGCTACTTGCAGGTGTATCTGTAGGTAGAGGAAGTTAACTCACTGTTCATGGAAGTCCAGCATTGGCGGCTCAAAGCGTATGGGCCTGCTGTTCCCTCTCTGTAAGGGTGAGCTGTGGGAGAAAAAAAGAGGAACCATAGTGAGGAAGAGAAGGGAAACAAGTACGGCTGTTCATCCATGCTGCAGTCCTACTTCCTATCGCCTAACATGTAAAAAAAATATTTAAAAATTGAAAGTGTTTGTGTGTGTAAAGCAAATCAGGTTAACATGTAAACCTCAGGGCAACCGCCAAAACAAGACAGGAAACCTGCCAAACCTGCTTTGCAAAAACAAGTGATCTACTGCAAGGTTGTTTCCCATATATCATTTTGACTGACTACGACTACATATTGTAATTTCCCCCAAAAATAGTTTTTGCAAAGGTAATTGAAGTCAGAGATATGCATTAAACATATGTCATTGCATGTGTATTCAGCTCAGACAAACAAGATCTTTCCATGAGAAACAAGGCACCCAAAAGGGAAACCGCTCCCTGCACACGCCACAGACAGTATGACTTCACTGAACAACACGTATAAGCTGACAGCACACAGGCAAGTCATAAAAAGGTGTCGCTGTGGATCCATGACCAATGTTATGCAACATCAGGAACTCATTTGCTTCTTAAATTGGAGTGCAACAATGAATATATGGTTTAATATTCCAAGGCCTACACTTGGAATACAAAATTAATTCTATGAAGTCATAGTTGTACATTAGAACTTAGTTGTGCTACTA
Source organism: Oncorhynchus gorbuscha (assembly GCF_021184085.1). Classification (NCBI taxonomy): domain Eukaryota; kingdom Metazoa; phylum Chordata; class Actinopteri; order Salmoniformes; family Salmonidae; genus Oncorhynchus; species Oncorhynchus gorbuscha. The sequence continues at coordinate 40,185 of NW_025746198.1, read as the reverse complement.
CTGTGGTCTTGTGTGTTCTAAGAGAGTGAGGTGGAAAAGAACTGCACATGCCTTTAATGTCACTATGGGAGATTGACCTTCAGCTGGGTAAATCACACACACCCTCTGTCTATGTGTGTGTTTACAGAGGAGCTCTACAACCAAACAGACCTCTCTCAGAATGACTCCTCCACTCCTGCATTTTGCAGCATTTATAACGGTGTTTGAACACACATTTGCAGGTGGCGAACAATGCAGACGGTGTTCAGCTTATATTAATTGTAGATCATATTATTTATAATGTAAACAGAGGTAGATTCCCTGTAATTTCCCCCCTATAGCTTCAGAGTACAAACAAAGCCACATCATGCGTTGTTTAATGGTCATAATGGGCCACTGACTGACTGAAAAAGGCCACCGTGTAACAGCCAACCAAACACTAAATTCTTGAGGTTTCAAAATGCAAATACATCGCTTATTCTGAGTGGCGTGCATTGGCCAACTTCTGATGTAGACTGAATGTTTTTTTAAGCAATGTCAGCAGCTAGATAGATGGGAGGCTTGGCGGTGTTAGTTTGCCGTGGGTGGAGGAGAGGTGCGAAGTTTAGACTATAAAAAAAGGAACAGATGCATTGTCAGTCAGCATCGTGACTAAAAAGCCACAAGCCATTTCCTGTTCCAACTAAGCAACGCAAAAGTCTCTTCTGCATATTATAGAGGTTGTCTAGAGAACTTTAAACCTGCTGAATGCTGGCCAGGGGATAGAGTGAATCTGATAATGAATCTTGTGCATATTGTAGAGAAATGTAAAAGAAACCTAATGATACTGGCTGCTAGCCAGAAGTAGAACCATGATAAATAGACACCTATTGCATTATATATATATATATATATATATATATATATATATATAAACTGGTGTGACACCTAAGAAATGGAACGACAAAAATGGAGAAAGGCTAATATAAAATTAAGCAGAAAAAAGATGAACCACGTGTTACTAAATATAATCTTGGCCTCAACACAATGCTGACTAGACAATGAATAACTACTATTTACAAGCTGAACACAACTCGTCATTTGGAGAAAAATACATAAGCCGCGGTGTTATTGCATGCTTTTGTGGTCAATCAGTCCTTGGTGTTGTGGACAGAAACCCCAAGTCAAAGTGAAAGGAAAATTGCCAGGCTTGCATATTTAACTTGTCTAGTTAAATAAAAGTTAACCATGGAGCTCTTTCAACTTAAACGAAACTGATCTGAATAGCCAAAGCAGAACTTTGCTAAATTGCTAAATCTGTAGTGCTGGAAAAGTTGTGTCTTGATAAACCATTTGTGAGATCATCTTCATAGATTAATGACGAAGAGCAAACACAGCATCTCAGCTGTTAGAAACAGTAAACCAGACACTCCGTTGTAATACGTCTGCAGGTGTAATAGACAACTGCATCCGTACCAGACAATAACCACAACACAAGGCTCTTAGCACCGCCTACATCCTCATACACACATGCTGCCCTGGAGTCTGGACATTGACCTTCATTATCAAGTCAGACTTTAAAAAGGCACATGCACACAATAACTAACAGCGTACATTTCCGCTACAAACTCCATTCACCACCTTGCTTTCCATTTGTATTGATCTCTCAATTGAATTCCTTGCTCTTCAAGCAGAGACCATTCAGTGCTATTCCATTTAATTTCATAATTAAATGAATTTCTATACCTTTGGGACATCACTTCCTTCAGCTGGGTTATACCAACTTCCTCCAATCTAAGCACTGGTTTAATCCAACACTTCTAGATAAGAGACCTATAAAAACGTAATTGCCCTTACGGATGTTTACACAAACAATGGAGAGGAATCAAGTCAACTAAGAGGACAAAGGTGAACAGAGAGGGAGGCGTGAGGGGACTCCATTGGCATCGATATGAGCTGTTGCTATTAGGGTCTATCAGAATGAATACATAAAAATAAAATGTTGGTCCCATGTTTCATGAGCTGAAATAAAAGATCCTAGAAATGTTCCATATGCACAAAAAGCTTATTTCTTTCAAATTGTGTGCACATATTAGTTTACATCCCTGTTAGTGAGCATTTCTCCTTTGCCAAAATATTCCATCCACCTGACGTGGATCAAGAAGCTCATTAAAGAGAATGATCATTACACAGGTGCACCTTGTGCTGGGGGCATTAAAAAGGCCACTCTAAAATGTGTAGTGTGTCACACAACACCCCAGACGTCTCAGGTTGAGGGAGCATGCAATTGGCATGCTGACTGCAGGAATGTCCACCAGAGCTGTTGCCAGAGAATTTAATGTTAATTTCTCTACCATAAGCGGCCTCCAACGTCGTTTTGAAGAATTTGGCAGTACGTCCAACAAGCCTCACAACTGCATTCCCAGTCTGGTGAAATCCATATATTTGGTCCTAATGAATTTATTTCAATTGACCGATTTCCTTAAATGAACTGTAAGTTACTAAAATATGAATGTTGTGTATTGTTCCATTGTCATATAATTAGTACATTAACTATCAACATAGGATTAAAAATAGTTATCCAGATTGCATTTTGGCAATATATGTGTGTGTGTGAGAGAGAGAGAGAGAGAGAGAGCGAGAGCTATATATACACACACACACACACACACAAAAAGTATTTAGTCAGCCACCAATCGTGCAAGTTCTCCCACTTAAAAAGAAGACGCCTGTAATTTTCATCATAGGTACACTTCAAAAATTAGAGAAAAAAAATCCAGAAAATCACATTGTAGGATTTTTAATGAATTTATTTGCAAATTATGGTGGAAAATAAGTATTTGGTCAATAACAAAAGCAATGGACATTAGACAGCAATGTCTCTGTGAAACGTAAAGTAGGTGAACGGATGATCTCCGCTAGAGGTCAACTGATTAAATCGGAATGGCCGATTAATTAGGGCCGATTTCAAGTTTTCATAACAAATCGGAAAACGGTATTTTTGGACACCGATTTGGCAGATACATTTTTTTCTTTTTTACAATTTTAAAACACCTTTATTTAATCTTTATTTAACTGGGCCAGGTCACAATTGTAAATGAGAACTTGTTCTCAACTTGCCTACCTGGTTAAAGGTGAAATAGGCAAGTCAGTTAAGAACACATTCTTATTTTCAATGACGGCCTAGGGACGGTGGGTTAACAGCCTCATTCAGGGGCAGAACAACAGATTTTTACCTTGTCAAGCTCGGGGATTCAATCTTGCAACCTTACAGTTAACTAGTCCAATGCTCTAACCACTTGATTACTTTGCACTCCACGAGGAGACTGCCTGTTACGCAAATGCAGTAAGCCAAGGTAAGTTACTAGCTAGCATTAAACTTATCTTATAAAAAACAACCAATCATAAATCATTAGTTAACTACACATGGTTGATGATATTACTAGTTTTTCCTAGCGTGTCCTGCATTGCATAAAATTGATGATGTGCGTATAGTTGCTCCAATGTGTACCTAACCATAAACATCAATGCCTAAGTATATATTTTTAAACCTGCATATTTAGCTAAAAGAAATCCAGGTTAGCAGGCAATATTAACCAGGTGAAATCGTGTCACTTCTCGTGTTCATTGCAAGCAGAGTCAGTGTATATGCAACAGTTTGGGCGCCTAATTTGCCAGAATTTTACGCAATTATGACATAACATTGAAGGTTGTGCAATATAACAGGAATATTTAGACTTATGGATGCCACCCGTTAAGATAAAAACGGAACGGTTCCGTATTTCACAGAAAGAATCAACTTATTTTCGAGATGATAGTTTCCAGATTCGACCATATTAATGACCTAAGGCTCGTATTTCTGTGTGTTATTATGTTATAACTAAGTCTATGATTTGATAGAGCAGTCTGACTGAGCGATGATAGGCAGCAGCAGGCCCGTAAGCATTCATTCAAACAGCACATTTGTGCGTTTTGCCAGCAGCTCTGCTGTTTATGACTTCAAGCCTATGAACTCCCGAGATTAGGCTGGTGTAACCGATGTGAAATGGCTAGCTAATTAGTGGGATGCGCGCTAATAGCGTTTCAAACGTTACTCGCTCTGAGACTTGGAGTGGTTGTTCCCCTTGCTCTGCAAGGGCCGAGGCTTTTGTGGAGCGATGGGTAACGCTGTTTCGAAGTTGGCTGTTGTCGATGTGTTCCTGGTTCGAGCCCAGGTAGGAGCGAGGAGAGGGACAGAAGCTATACTGTTACACTGGCAATACTAAAGTGCCTATAAGAACATCCAATAGTCAAAGGTTAATGAAATACAAATGGTATAGAGAGAAATAGTCCTATAATTCCTATAACAACTACAACCGAAAACTTCTTACCTGGGAATATTGAAGACTCATGATAAAAGGAACCACCAGCTTTCATATGTTCTCACGTTCTGAGCAAGGAACTTAAACGATAGCTTTCTTACATGGCACATATTGCACTATTACTTTCTTCTCCAACACTTTGTTTTTGCAATATTTCAACCAAATTGAAAATGTTTCATTATTTATTTGAGGCTAAATTATTTGTTAATGATAAATTATATTAAGTTAAAATAAGTGCTGCAATTGTCATTATTACAAAAAATAAAAAGGCCAATTAATCGGTAGCGGCTTTTTTGGTCCTCCAATAATCGGTATCGGCGTTGAAAAATCATAATCGGCCGACCTCTAATCTCTGCATATGTGGATCCCACCTTGAAGCATGGAGGTGGTGGTGTGATGGTGCTTTGTTGGTGACACAGATTTATTTAAAATTCAAGGCACACCTAACCAGCATGTCTCCCACAGCATTCTGCAGTGATACGACATCCCATCTGGTTTGTGCTTAGTGGGACTATCATTTGTTTTTCAACAGGACAATAACCTAAAACACACCTTCAGGCTGTATAAGGGCTATTTGACCATGTAGAGCGATGGTGCTGCATCAAATGACCTGGCCTCCACAATCACCCGATCTCAACCCAAATGAGTACTGCAGAGTGAAAGAAAAGCAGCCAACAAGTGCTCAGCATATGTGGGAACGCCTTCAAGACTGTTGAAAAAAACATTCCAGGTGAAGCTGGTTGAGAGAATGCCAAGAGTGTGCAAAGCTGTCATCAAGGCAAGGGGTGGCTACTTTGAAGAATGTCAAATATATTTAGATGATTTTCACACTTTTTTTGGTTACTACATGATTTCACATGTTATTTCATAGTTTTGACATTCTCTATTATTCTACAAAATAGTAAATACTGAGAGGAGATCCCTCTGTGAAACTTACTAAAACTCACATGATCCCATCCACCATAATAGTATCTGTTAGTTTCAGAGCAGATGAGAGTGAAAAAGGTGGAGCGAGACACTTTCAGACCAAATAGATTATTTTGAAGGAGCCACTAAAGCCCTGGAGAGAAGCACTCAAATATCCTAACCAAGGCCTGTGCTTTAGCTATTTTTACACTAATAGATTTTTACACCAAAACAGACCTAGGGCACACACAACGTAATGGGAAAAGAAACCCTGCTGATGTTGACAATCGCCCCGATGACGTGCTGCACTGTGGCGTTCCACCCCATCCATGTTTTCTGATGTGGTTCTCATGATGATCTGACCGACTTATTATGTCACGCCACATGTACTTCTGCCTGATGGGCGTGTGCCGCCTGATGGGCGTGTGCCGCCTGATGGGCGTGTGCCGCCTGATGGGCGTGTGCAGCCGGTGTGGAGTGCACTGTGCAGATTGAGTTACTTTGTGACCCTAGCACAGAAACACACCGATTGCCAAACAATCCCTGGAAAGCCTGTTTAGTTCACCTGTGTGTGTTTACTTAAGGAAAGAGACAGGCCTCTGATCTGGAGGAACCTCATTGGCTGAGGGTGACGGTTAACCTGGCCTGAGGAATGTAAGGCAGGACACACACTGATTATTCAAGAGGATTAACATGTTTCAGACCGGTTCTTCTAAATGCCACCAAGGTTAAGTGTAGCGAACTGCCACCTAGTTTGGCTGAAAGCTTCACAACCGAGGTCTAAAAGGGGTAACGTATTCACAGGGTGAGACTTTATGGAATCCACTTCTCTCTTTTAACGATGATGTCTGTCCACATGCTATGTAAACCCAGTCCCCTCCCGATGTGATCCTAACACTGCCTTGATGCAGTGGGGCTCTAATTGAGCCTTCTGAAAACTCTTAACATCCCTCCACTGTCTCCATAGTGACTAGGACACACACAGACCCACACCCTCCCGTTGTCTACCTCCAGTGAAACCCAGCAGCCAGTCGACCAGCTCCACCTCCCAGCAGCCAGCTAACCAGCCCCACCTCCAAGAGCATGACTATGTTGATGGAAATGAGAACAAGGTGTGGCAAACGGAGGATCAGTCTCCTACGAAGCAAAGCCGCTACATATGGAATTGGCTAGCAGCCATAGATAAGCTGAGTAGAGATGTGATTCTAATGCCAGGGTTTACCCTCCTATTTAGAGTCCATCTATCTAGGTGCGACTGGTGCTACATAAGGACGTTTAATTAATTAATTGTTTACAGTCATTGTGGTCTGAAACAACAAATACAGTTCTCTCAGAGTCATAGGTGCATTCAAAGATATAAAAAAATATATACCTTTTTTGATGATATGAACCCAGGTGAAGGTCAGGCTCTATCTGTAAAACAAAGAAAAATCCATGTGAAGTAACCATCAGATGAGCAGCAGGCGATCATCATAGCTCTAGTCTGACATGACATGGCTCAAAACGTAGGAACAAAAAGAAAGTTATCCCACCCCTAATGATATCATCAGAACAAACTAACCAGGTCTAGATGCAGAAAGTCATAGGCAAATAAGTAAGACGTGCTGGTACATGCAAATGTGAGCAGTTCTGACATGATGACGTCGTTTTATTTTATAACAGCAGTCAAACGGATGTGTTTCCACCACAAAGGTGGAACACCCATCAATTGAACCCAGCACTGGTGCCCAATTTGCATTGGATTCAGAATGTGCTGTATTAACTCTATATTCACCTCACTGCTAATTGAAAAATCATATTTTGCACTACAGTGATTCAAGCATCAAAACCAGCAAAAGCTTAACGTCTCTGACTATGTACCTCCTTCAATCAAACCGGCCTTGGCCATATTTATGCAGCTATTTACACAACTACTGCCCTTGTTCATCTAGGACCATTTAACATGTGAAGTGGTGGCAGTCTACCTGTTGTTTCTTACCGTTCCCTCAACCTTTTTGCAATTCTAGGCCTATTTGATCATAGCTAAAGAGGGGATGTTTATATACTATGCAAACACTCCACAGGGGGTTTAAATGAGTTGAGCCCTCAACTGATCTGTTAAGGCCAATCAGCACAGGCAGGCGAGGTGCGCAGGTGAACAGTGGTGGAGAGAGGAGGGGTGACTGACTTTCAGAGCAGTGACATGTGGGATGGACAGTGTGCTGACCCCGCCGGGCCGACCAGAGCTAGCTAGCCTCTATAACAGTGACATGTTTGTAAACTATGATATCTGGGTAGTATCACTGTCAATAATGTCCTTTTGGATATCTCACAGAAGTCCTCTCTGTCATTTGTCTCGTCTGAAACAGTGAACAGCACACGACCAAGAAACCTGATAAAGGCTTAACCACAGACTACCGGGGTAAAAATACATATAGCAGAGAAAGTGAGAGTTACAGCTTCGAGAAGATACTGATCTCATGTTCATTTTTACAGCAATTATACTTGATTTCACAGGCTGCTATTCACCTCGTGTTTACTGAGTAACTACATAGCAGCGTGATAGTGTGTTCAGCTGTGCATGTTGTATAGGGAGGGTCATGTGTAAGGAAACAATGTCTTACCTGCAAGAGGCCTCCCTCACCAAAGTGAAGTACCTCTAAGATTGTGTCTGATTGGATGAATGCTGTGGGGACACAATTTGTCAACAGTTATTAAAAGACCCCTCCATAATTACATTCTGCAGGAAGTGGCAGAGTTGACTTGCCAACTGTAAACAGAGCAGAAAACCGATGAAAATATCCATGTCTCTGCTATTGGTAGGGTGTGTTAAGTGTGCATATAGGTCCCCATTTTCAGTGAATTCCTTAAACATGTCATGATTATGTTCAGCAATGCAGGAAACAGCCATACTTTAGACAGGAAGCATTTCAACTGTGGCATTTAAACTCAACCCACCACTGCTTCACACATTGAAACTGCTGGTGGAAACAGTTCTCATTTTCACCCTAGCTATAGGCTACATTTGTATTTGTCAAAGTTACAGTTAATTGGATATGGGAAGGTGTACTAGCAAACGAATGCTTCCCTAAACAACTGTAGCCATCTAGCTAGCTACTGTGTTGTTGAATCCCAGTGAGGAGCGGGCTTAATTCTGACTGTATGAAACATAACGTTACGAGGATAACTTGTTAGCAAAGCAAACCACTAAGAAAAAAACGCAAACCTGGTGAATGAGCACACCTATGATTAGTGTGCATTTCGTTGCACTGTACTCCAGTCCATGATGTATATAATGTGTAGCTTATATGTAAATGACAAAGAAATGAACTTGAACTTGTCGGTCTTGACAAACTAAAAATACCACTTATTTCCTGGTTTAAAAGAACAGCTAAACCAGTGTGACAAGCACTAACGTTAGCTAGTGAAGGTTGATTACAAGTTACCCAGGACTAGCGATAGATATCCAAAATGATTACGTTAGCTACCTAAGTTCAGGATATTTAGTGAAACATGAACTGGCAAAACAATTGAGCTAGCTATGTTAGTTAGCGAACGTTACAGCTTGAAATCTCAAGGGCCACTTTAGCTAGCTTGGCTAACGACGTTACCGACACGTTAAAGAAGCGACTGGACTGGTTAGGAATGTGTGAATATTAGCTAGCTAGTTTGGTCATAATGCAACCAAGTATTACATTTAGCTATTGAGCCATGTCCTTTACTAAGCCAGTCCAAATACAAGCCGACACCCCCTCAATCACTGGACACCTTGGCTCTAGTCTTGAACACAGGCTAACGTTAGGTCGTTAACGGTAGCTAAGCTTGCTAGCTAGCAATAGTACACTTGCTGGCTAAATGTAGCGGAAAAAAATGACAACTAAAAATACAAACCTTGTTTATTTGCCTGAGCTATATGAAAAAGTGCAAAAAATAAAACCCGAAGATATCCGAAACAAGACGTTTTTCCCCTCACTGGCAAGTGGAGGAAACTCGGTGTTCTTTCTGCTTGCGCCATTCTTCTGCTCTGACTGCATCACTATGACCGTGTGCTCATAGCTATAAACATTGAGCGCAAGAACTGGCAAGCAGTGACACGAGGAAACTTTGTGGACACTGTGAACGGTGCAGTTGGCACTTGGCAACAGCACAAGAGCAAGTACTTTGGTCTTTGCCCCTCGACCTTCTCACACGTTTTAGTGTTTTTACATCCTTAATTTCTATTTTCTATTTCAAATGCAACAGACATAAAAGTTATGTTCCATGTTCATACATATTTTTTATCAGCAGTTCCAGCCTTCATAGATTTCTCTCTTTTATTATTATAGCAGTTTAACGTTTAGTTAAGACTAGACAGGCGCTATGTATAACGTGTCTATATTCTCTTAACAACCACCATCTCTATCAGTTCACATGACAGACAGGAATTTATAGACACAGGTCAGGCATTACTAATCAATTATGAATATCTGATTATCATCCTTATGCTTTGCTTTTCATTAAATTGTTGGGTGAAGATCAAGTGGAATAATACATTTAAACTCCAGAGGGCAGCAATGCTACATCATTTCCCAATCAAATTTCAATATGCCAAAATAAAATTAGCGAGAATGGGGGAAAACACACTCACAACATATTTGTATGACCCAAAAGCCAATGACACCATCAAATCCAAGTTATAATGTATGATAGACTTTAATACACTAAAGTAAATGTACCTCATATCATTTGTGACTCCTTCCCTGAGTTTATTTGAAGGGAGCAACAATCAGCATGCAGACATTCAATTTGTTTTGCTGATATATGGCCAATTGTTTTCCGTGCAAGGTCCATATGCCCTAGTGCTGGGTCCTAGGGGAGATAATACAGGCCCCCCAGGACACAAAGGTGTTCCTCTAGCTTGACAACTGCACAGTTAGTAGGGCAGATCAGGGACCCAGTGGTGTGAATGGAGTGAAGCGAAAGATGGTTAAGCAATTAGAAATACACATGGGTTTAGCAATTATTGTTGCGTTTACCCACAACACAATAGAATAAACAACTGCCTGGAGTCCAGTGGAAGTAGCTGAAGGGAGGACGGCTCATAACAATGGTTGGAATTGAGTGACTGGTTTGATACCATTCCATTCCAGCCATTATGCTCCATTCCAGCTATTATTATGAGCCGTCGTCCTCTCAGCAGCCTCCACTGCTGGAGACATACAGGAAGGTGATGGGTTAGGCTTTACAGCACAGGGCAAGTAAATAACAGATTATGTAGATAACAGATTATGAATTTGATTGATCCTCAGTGGAAAAAAGCTCAAATGTTTTGTTCATCATAATAATTTATATTATGCCACAAATGTTAAACTTTATGACCAGCCATCTGTATGAAATGTTAAAATAAATTAATAGGTTAGCCAACAATGAAGCATAATATCTAACAAATAGTTGTTGTTTTACAGACACCCAGTACTGTAGCTCTCCAGGAGGATGGTTGGCCACCCCTGACCTACCTGTGGGTCTTTCCATTTTACTAAACCTGCAAAAGTGGATTGAGCCTATGAGATAATATGAAGAAACCCAAAGGAAGAGCCATGCCCTCTTCACTCATCCCAATTTACATCCTCTCATATTAACAGTCCTGTCTAGATCTGGCTGAGGATATGCACTAGATTTTATGTAGGCATTTTAATGTAAGATGAGTGTCCTGAAAGGTGTCTGGAAATCAAATGTATTATTATTATTATTATATCTGGGGTATTGTACAGAGACTTTACTATGAATGTCTTAGTTCCCTGATGTGTGTCCTTCGTGAGTCTTTGAATGTGTGGTTTGGTTAACACATATGGGGTCTTAAGTGCGTAGCCCATGTATAGGGATGTTTATTAGGTACACCACCCCATTCACGAAAATGGTTGGCTTCTTCAGACAGTGAGTCAAGTGGCTGTGGCTTGCTATAAAAATCAGGCAGACAGGCATCGAGGCATTCAGTTACTGTTCGATTAAACGTTAGAATGGGCCAAACTAGTGACCTAAGCAACTTTGAGCGTGGTATGATCATCAGTCCCAGCCGCACCAGTTCCAGTATGTCAGAAACGGCTGGCCTCCTGGGCTTTTAAAACACGACAATGTCTAGGATTTACCGAGAAGGGTGCGAGATACAAAAAACATCCAGTCAGCGGCAGTCCTGTGGGGGAAAATAACTCGTTGATGAAAGGTCAAAGGAGAATGGCAAGAATCGTGCAAGCTAACAGGCGGGCCACAAACAGGCAAATAAAGGCGCAGTACAGGCATCTCGGAACGCACAACTCCTCTGTTCTTGTCACACACCCGGTTCCACTCCTATCAGCTAAAAACAAGAAGAAGCAGACCCAGTGGGCACGCTATCAACAACACTGGACAATTGAGGAGTGGAAAAGCATTGCCTGGTCCGACAAATTACAGTTCCTGTTGCGTCATGCTGATTGCAGAATCAGGAATTGGCAAAAAGCAGTAAGAGTTCATCACCCATCCTGCCTGATGTCAACGTTACAGGCTGGTGGCAGTGGTGTAATGGTTTGGGGTACGTCTTCCTGGCACACGTTAGGTCCCATTGAGCAACGTTTCCATGCCCCAAAGAATTCAGGCATTTCTGGAGGCAGAGGGGTCCAACCCGGTACTAATAAACTGAAATATATGGAAACACTAGGAAATGCTCCAGGTCATACTAGGAAATGCTCCAGGTCATACTAGGAAATGCTCCAGGTCATACTAGGAAATGCTCCAGGTCATACTAGGAAATGCTCCAGGTCATACTAGGAAATGCTCAGGTCACTAGGAAATGCTCCAGGTCATACTAGGAAATGCTCCAGGACAGCAGTGTATGATTTGAATTGGCCTGTTTATTCCAGCACAAAGAGATTTTTAATTGATCCCTCAGCACATTGACAATGACGCCTAGGATGGAGTGAATCATTGGTATCATGGTTACACACACAATCTCACAAGATCAGTGATTTCTCATGTGAGAGAAAAGGAAGTGTCTCCTCCATATTAGGATACATTTGGATATCTTGATCAACTGTATTGTGGGAGACCCTGAAAAACACCCTGAAGACTCTTCTTATTAACTTCTTCCCAGCTGACTGCAGTTGTCATTGCCTCTCTTGTGAACGTCCAAATACCATCAAAAGATTAGAGGCAATCTCATTTGTAAGTACTAATCCCACAGTGCCAGTGACTGCAGTCTGGCCACAAGGAGGCTTTTGGAGTACACAAGGTTCAAACGTAAAGACAAATAAAACACAAACAAAAATACTTCAATACCATTTCAGTCTATGGACTCTGAATATGCCTCTAATATTACACCAGTGTAGATTTAGTCTACTACTTGAAGAGGGTGCCTGGTACGAATGCATGTCCCCCAGTCAAACAATCACTTTTCTGGCCCTTTATCTAACATTGTATGGCCAGTAAACACCTACATCTCACAGCCAACAGGACAGGTCATGCAGTTTCTGGAATTGTTGTTGGACAGAATTAGCCTTTTATTAATGACTGTTAATTCAATGTTTATTTCTGAGCCCTTGATAAGTATTTATAGCTGTGGTAGTGGAGAAACACTGTCTGAACAACTAATTCATTGCTTTACTCTCACATTCATTCGGGTGCCTCTGCGGTTCCTTAAGTCCGTCATGACAAGAACTGACTTAACACTTGGACCAGGGAAACACATTAGTGGATCTAGGGACATGCTGGAGTCTTAAATCTAAGATTAGAGCTTCTGTTCTATAGATGGAGGACGGAGGATTTCCCCTTCTCCACTTTTCCCAGTGTCTTCTCCACCTCTTTCCCAGGTAGCCTAGGGTGGGGCCTAGTGGGGCCTCTGTGGCCATCCAGTAGAGTAGCCTAGTGGGTGAGGCCTCTGTGGCCATCCAGTAGAGTAGCCTAGTGGGTGAGGCCTCTGTGGCCATCCAGTAGAGTAGCCTAGTGGGTGAGGCCTCTGTGGCCATCCAGTAGAGTAGCCTGGGGCCTCTGTGGCCATCCCTAGTGGGTGAGATCCAGTAGCCTAGTGGGTGAGGCCTCTGTGGCCATCCAGTAGAGTAGCCTAGTGGGTGAGGCCTCTGTGGCCATCCAGTAGCCTAGTGGGTGAGGCCATCTGTAGGCCTCTGTGGCCATCCAGTAGAGTAGCCTAGGGTGAGGCCTCTGTGGGCCTCTGTGGCCATCCAGTAGAGTAGCCTAGTGGGTGAGACATTCTGAACATCAGTGACATCTCACAGCAGCTCATGGCCCAGGCTGCGCTGAAGGAAAGAAGAGAGACAACCGTGTCCTACCAAGCTAAGGGCAGAAAAGGGCACTTGGCTCTTCCTGTATTTGTAAACTGTAGGTAAACTACCTGCCTGATACGACACAACACCAATCACCCAGTCCTAAATCAACACCTACCCACTACTCACAAGACACTTGTGTAGATATGAATGGAGTGGATAGTTGTCTGGAATATTATAATATTTTCACCTTGCCTTCTGATAGGCTAGGTGGAATTTACGCCATATTTCGACCACTTATCCAATCCATAAGGGGACGTTTCTTATTATCTGTTATTATGCAGGTGAGGAGCAACACATAGCACCTCTTTCAGTCCCAATGGAGGAGCAATGTTGCTAAGTGGGACTCTAGGGATTCATTTTCAAGAAGGCAGGGAGAGGGGGTGAGTATGAAATACGCACTACATTTCTAATGGACTATGATCTTTTTAGCCTCTTTAAGCCCCAGTTCATCTCATCCTTCTGACTCCTGCTCTATTATTCACTGGAGCCAAAGAGTAAATCCGTCTTCCTTCTTAATATGCTCTCATGACCATGTACTTATGGAAGGCTGGTCTGAACCTTGTTTAGTCGAACCTGGTGGAAGAACTGACATCTGGTCCAGGGGTGACTGACATTAGGGCCCATTGCAAAGGACTCTGTTGCACGACATTATTTATTTCAGGCAACATCTAACGATAAATGATAGGACTTCACCACCTGAACAAGTACTATCTTACCTAACTGTAGGCTAATGGCAAAAATTCAGAAACTAAATGAATACTGCCCTTATGTGGTAGTCGTTACAAGTTGTAGAAACTTCACTTCGCAACAAGCGGTGGCGCTCACAGACCCCCCTTCTCTCTCTTCTTCCCACCAGTTGTAGAAACTTCACTTCGCAACAAGCGGTGGCGCTCACAGACCCCTCCCTTCTCTCTCTTCTTCCCACCAGTTGTAGAAACTTCACTTCGCAACAAGCGGTGGCGCTCACAGACCCCTCCCTTCTCTCTCTTCTTCCCACCAAGCAGTTAATGACTGTTCATGAAGGTGACGGAAGTGCGCTACGGTTTAAAGAAGGCTGCTTGGGTAATAAAGGACACAGGGGGAGCTGTCCGTTGGCCTGGGTGCTGAAATATAATTCCAAGTCGTTGTGTCCAGTAGTATAACATTTGAAAGTAATGTAAGGCCGTGTCTAAAGAGGAATTAATGATTGGAAAATGTTTGTGTAGCCTATGAAGCAAAGGAGGAAAACATGGGATTATATCACGTCGAGAGTTCCTTTGACGAAGACATTTGGTTGAGGACTATCCTTCCCTAAACTATATTCAGGTACATTTAGACTATAAATTTGCACAAATTGTGTGGTAGTCTAAAGAAAGAACCAATTTTCCGTTTTGTTGCAAATAATATAGAATTCATCAAATGTTATAGCTAGATAAAATGTTTTCGTATAGCCTACATTTAATCGGGACCAACAATAAAGGATAGATCCAAGCAGCTATGGCTACTTGGCAAGGCAATTTGTGAGGACGTTCTGATTAGATCACATTTAAGCAGACTACTGTGTTAAAAAATAGAATGAACTAAACAACTAAATTAAATCACAATGAATTAACTCAAAGTTTGAAAAAGTAATTAAAACAATTACAACTTGGATGTAGGCCTTATTCGAACCTTTTTGACAGATTTTTATTATTATCACCAGCTGCTGAAATAGTTTATAATCAACCATAAAGACATGTTAACATAAATTATAGATACATTGGAAACATTGGAAACATCAAACATTCTGAAAGGGAAAAGTCAATCAATTGGATTTAATTCGGTCTCCTTCGTAATTCTTAACAGTAGAGATGTAGCCTACCCGAAAGTGTTGTAAAATGTGTGGATTAATTAATTAATTAATTATTCCTTGCATGCAGGTTGTAAAATGTCAGATTGAATGTGTGTTAATCCGTTATTTGACATTTTAAAAATAAGCACGAATACATATTCCATTTAAATATTTTTTGACTTTGCTTTCAAATAAAACATGTTGCGCAGAATAATACAATCATGCCTTACTAATGTATCTGTATTCTTTCTCTAATCTCGTGTTTCATTTAGTTGTTCAATTTGAGGTTCAGACAGGGCCATTCAAAGACATCACACAAGGCATACTATGGGCAGGTCATGTCAATACACCAAATCATTAGCATGTAACGCTTTGGAAAGCAAAGCATTACTTTAGTGCGAGTCTATTATGCACTTGTTGTGTGCTTGTGGACCAACAAGAAAAATCGTATTTTTTTTAGATCACATTTGAGTTTTTTATTGTTGTTATTAAGCAAATGTCTTGGTCAGTACACGTCCAACACACATTCATCGATACAATGTAGATTCATAAAATTCGTGAATCAGTCTATATGAAGTGAGATTGTTAAAACCATAGTTAAGTCTGTAAAAATCCTTCTAAATCCACAGTGAGACATGTGGTTCACCGTCCCTTAAAATCCCTATTCATACTTCTCCCCTCTAGGAGAGTCACAGAGTCATCCTAGACCTAGAGTTATCCTATAATAGATAGTTGAATCATAGTCATACACTTTATACGGTTGTGATACATTACTATAAAATGTGGGTGTACACAACTAATGATATGAACATTGTTGCCTCAATTTCTAAGCTTCAACATTGAAATGTCTCTGTTATAGTTGTAGGTATATTTAATATTTAACAAACAGTTGTTCTGACTTGTGAGACTGTGAACAATGTAAATAATCAAACCCTATATGTATCCTACTCTAAAGTATCCTCACTATTCTGTTCAGTTCACAGCAGTCCACCAGCCTGATGCATTGGGGACCATAGAGTGAACCAAGATGCCTAAGATCAGCACGGAGCAGTCTTATCCCAGCCACGGCCGCTGTTCGGTAAACACCCCCGACAACCTGGACCAGATTGAGAGTGGCAGCAGGTAAGAAATGTACAGGATTTTACCAGCTTGGGTTTAGTTTAGGATTTGAAAGCTTTTACTTTGAAGAGCCAACAACACACAGACTCCATTTTTGAATGCCAGTAAGCATTCTGTGTGATCATGATTTATTGCAGTGTAGTGATACTCCAAACACAGGAAACACAAACGTTGACACGTCCCAAGCTAGTACAATTTCAGTGTATATTTTTAGCCTGGTGGAGGCCTCACTCTCTTCCTGGTGTCCTCTCTACGCTGCAGCCATGAGGACCAACTGGACCCCTCCTTCACGGGGACAGGAGGCATGTCCAGGTCAGTGCAGATGTCTTTTTCCCATATCATTATTTACATTTATGCTCATTTTAAGGACTACAATGAAAATAAGTCAATAGACTTTAATGTGTTTTTTATTCTTCATAATTTATCATGTGTGTATAGTTGTTTCTCATTGTTTTATAATGCATGTATAGTTGTTTTCTCAATGTTTGAACATCATTTGAACAACATTACAATGAATTTCTCTCAGGCTGTCTCGCTTCATGGTGTTGGTGAAGGGCTGGTCATCTCACAGTAGTCAGCCCTCAGATGACCTTCCTTTAGACTCAACCATGAAGTCACACACAGAGTTCAGAGAGGCCTGGAGGGCAGAGAGCATGTCCAACACCAGACTCTCTGACCAAGTCCGCAGGAGGAAGTGAGTCCCTGTGTGTGTGTGTGTGTGTGTGTGTGTGTGTGTGTGTGTGTGTGTGTGTGTGTGTGTGTGTGTGTGTGTGTGTGTGTGTGTGTGTGTGTGTGTGTGTGTGTGTGTGTGTGTGTGCGTGCGTGCGTGCGTGCGTGCGTGCGTGCGTGCGTGCGTGCGTGCGTGCGTGCGTGCGTGCGTGTGTGTGTGTTTTGCTCAATTTCTCTTTCTCTCATGTTGCAATTATAATGACTTAGAAATGAAATATCTGCTTAGATTTGAAGCTAACACGTGTATTTCTATATTTGTTCAAGCAATGGTCAATGGCCCCTTGCAGCATACAATATGAACAACTGCAACAACAAGGATGAGTAAGTGGACCAACTAGAGCATTCAGATAGTATTCCGACCCCTTGACTTTTTCCACATTTTGTTGCGTTAAAACTTTTTATTCTAAAATGAATGTCGTTTTTTCCCCTCATCAATCTACACACAATACCCCATAATGACAAGGCAAAAACAGGTTTTTAGACATTGTTGCTGATTGATAACAAAAGAAATTGAAATATAACATTTACATAAGTATTCAGAACCTTTCATTTACTATGTAGGTAGTAACTAATCTAATCAAATCAAATGTTATTGGTCACACATATTTAGCAGATGTTATTGCGGGTGTAAATAAATAGCTGTATATGGTTTTGTTCCCCCCCTGTCACTCCCAAAAGTATTTTGTGTTTCATAATTGTGATCAGACACATATTTGTTTTTATAAATGTCATACTGGATGACAAAGAATGACAAATTACAAAGAAATATCAGGAGAAAGCCAAGAGACCTGTCACTACTCTTTTGACCCGACAGTAGCATGCTGCCCCCCTCTGGTCTTGATAAATCATTGCACATATTTTCATGCAATGGAAAATCTAATTTAAACCAAATAACACCCTCCATGAACATTACAATCCAATATCACCAAACAAATCTGTAAGAGTGACGTTAGTTCAGATGATTAGCCTGATCCACCATCCAGACTGCTGAGCTTTTGTTTCTTAACACTTCGTATCAGTGGAGGCTGGTGAGAGGAGCTATAGGAGGACGGGCTCATTTTAATGGCTGGTAGGGAATGAATGGAACCGTATCAAACACTTCAAACATATGGAAACCACATGTTTAACTCCATTCCATTTATTCCATTCCAGCCATTACAATGAGCACGTCCACTCCTCCCACCAGCCTCCGCTGCTTCATATAGAAAAACAGAGAGTTAGCTTGCGAGATCAGGATGGTGAAACGAGGCTTGGTTGAGTACACCTGCTATAGATAATCCTCTTATTTTCCCCTTGTATAATAGTGTGCTGTGCTGTAGTTAGTACCTGCTTCATTGAGATTGATCAAACGATATGTGGAAAAATAATGTGTTCAGCAAAAAAGACGAGAAGAAGGATGAGAAGAAACCGGATCCCCCGAAGCCACCTGATAAGAAACCGGATGAGAAGAAACCGGATCCCCCCGTAAGTATATTCAGATTCTATAGTTATATGGAAGTCTTATATGTATAAACAAAAAAAATGGATTATAAGTTTACAGGAAAAAGCCTTGTATTTTATGTTTATTTCAGTAAAGAAGTGTGGATCATTGACCCCGCCACTGATATGTACTACCAATGGCTGACAATAGTAGCTGTCCCAACATTCTACAACTTAATGCTTCTGGTGCCAAGGTGTGTGCTGTTTTAGAATTCCAGCTTTAGGGTTTCCCAAGATATTGTTGAGTAATTGTGAATGATCAATACTCTTGTGTTTCTGCTTATCTCCCAGAGCTAGTTTCAATGACCTGCAGGCCAACTATGTAATGCTGTGGATGGTTCTCGACTACACTTCAGATGTCATCTATTACATTGACACGTTTGTGAGATCTAGGACAGGTAAAACCCTTCTTGTTTAGGGTTGTTGAAATCATTTCTACATAACATAGCCTTGTTCAACAATTTAGTATTTGCGATAAAGCTTTGAAATGTCATCAACAGGTTTCCTGGAACAAGGATTGCTCGTGAAGGACCCAGTGAAACTAAAAGAACACTACCGAGCCCAGAAGCAGTTTAAATATGACATCATATCGATGATACCTACCGATCTTGCCTTCATTCCATACGGTTACAACAATCCAGAGTTCAGATTCAACCGCCTCGGCAAGATGGCGCGCCTCTTTGAGTTCTTCGACCGAACGGAAACCAGGACAAACTACCCCAACATTTTCAGAATCGGCAACCTTGTGCTTTACATCCTGATCATCATCCACTGGAACGCTTGCGTCTTCTACGCCCTCTCCAAACTCCTGGGCTTCGGCTCAGACACCTGGGTGTACCCAAACATCACTGACCCCGAGATGGGCCAGCTGTCCAGGAAGTACGTCTACTGCCTCTACTGGTCCACCCTGACCCTGACCACCATTGGAGAGACCCCGCCCCCTGTCAGAGACATCGAGTACCTGTTTGTAGTCGCCGACTTCCTCACGGGCGTGCTGATTTTTGCCACCATTGTTGGTAACGTTGGCGCCATGATCTCCAACATGAACGCGGCACGCGCCGAGTTCCAGGCCAAGATCGACTCCATCAAGCAGTACATGGAGTTTCGTAAGGTCTCCAAGGTCCTGGAGGCCAGGGTGGTCAAGTGGTTTGACTACCTGTGGACGGAGAAGAAGACCTGCGACGAGAAGGAGGTTCTGAAGAACCTGCCGGACAAGCTGAAGGCTGAGATTGCCATCAACGTCCACATGGAGACGCTGAGGAAAGTGCGTATCTTCCAGGATTGCGAAGCCGGCCTGCTGATCGAGCTTGTGCTCAAGCTGCAGCCGCAGGTCTTCAGCCCCGGAGACTACATCTGTAAGAAGGGCGACATTGGCCGAGAGATGTACATCATCAAAGAAGGGAAGCTGGCTGTGGTGGCGGACGACGGGGTAACACAGTGGTGTGTGCTGAGCGATGGGGCGTACTTCGGAGATCTCAGTATCCTGGGCATCAAGGGCAGTAAGGCTGGCAACAGAAGAACAGCCAACATCAGGAGCGTGGGTTACTCTGACCTCTTCGCCCTGTCTAAAGACGACCTGATGGATGCTCTCACTGAGTACCCTGACGCCAAGTACGCTCTGGAAGAGAAAGGCAAGGCCATCTTGATGAAAGACAACCTCATTGATGAGGAATTGGGAAACAAGGCCGACCCCAAAGAAATGGAGAACAAAGTCCTTACAATGGAGACCAACATGGAGGTCATGACGATCAAGTTCACCAGAATGATTGCAGAGTGGGCAACATACCAGGCCAAGGTCAAGCAGCGCATCAGCAACATGGAGGCCAGGGTCAAACCCCTCAGGCAGGGGGATGGATGAGGTGATGATAGGACAAATAATCACATGCAGAATATCTACTCCACATATTTAACAGACACGGACATTAAATGTAAATCTATAACTCATATACTCACAATTTAGATCTGGTTAGATCTAAATAGCTTTCCATCCAAGTGGATTATAACCATAAACTGTATTGTTGGCTAGTCAAAAGCAGTGAAGGCTGGTGGGAGGAGCTATAGGAGGATGGGCTCATTGTAATGGTTGCAATGGAATAAATGGAACGCAGTCAAACATGTTGTTTCCATATGTTTGATACCATTAAATGTTTTGCATTCTAGCCATTACAATGAGCCAGTCCTCCTATAACTCCTCCCACCAGCCTCCACTGGTCAAAAGTATACCTAGATTCAAACATAAACTCAGCCAAAAAAGAAAGTCCTCTCACTGTCAACTGCGTTTATTTAAGGCAAACTTAACATGTGTAAATATTTGTGTGAACATAACATGATTCAACAACTGAGACATAAACTGAACAAGTTCCACAGACATGTGACTAACAGAAATGGAATAATGTGTCCCTGAACAAAGGGGGAGGTCAGAATCAAAAGTAACAGTCAGTATCTGGTGTGGCCACCAGCAGCATTATGTACCGCAGTGCATCTCCTCCTCATGGACTGCACCAGGTTTGCCAGTTCTGGCTGTGAGATGTTACCCCACTCTTCCACCAAGGCACCTTCCCGGACATTTCTGGCGAGAATGGCCCTACCCCACACCTTCCGATCCAACAGGTCCCAGATGTGCTCAATGGGATTGAGATCCGGGCTCTTCGCTGGCCATGGCAGAACACTGACATTCCTGTCTTGCAGGAAATCATGCACAGAACGAGCAGTATGGCTGGTGGCATTGTCATGTTGGAGGGCCATGTCAGAATGAGCCTGCAGGAAGGGTACCACATGAGGGGGGAGGGTGTCTTCCTTGTAACGCACAGCGTTGAGATTGCCAGCAATGACAGCAAGCTCAGTCCGATGATGCTGTGACACACCGCACCAGACCATGACAGACCCTCAACCTCCAAATCGATCCCGTTCCAGAGTACAGGCCTCGGTGTAACGCTCATTCCTTTGACCATAAACGCGAATCCAACCAGCACCCCTGGTGAGGCAAAACCGCGACTCGTCAGTGAAGAGCACTTTTTGCCAGTCCTGTTTGGTCCAGTGACGGTGGGTTTGTGCCCATAGGCGACGTTGTTGTCTGGTGAGGACCTGCCTTACAACAGGCCTACAAGCTCTCAGTCCAGCCTCTCTCAGCCTATTACAGACAGTCTGAGAACTCAGGCAGTTGTTGTTGCCATCCTGTACCTGTCCCGCAGGTGTGATGTTCGTATGTACCGATCCTGTGCAGGTGTTGTTACAAGTGGTCTGCCACTGCGAGGACAATCAGCTGTCCGTCCCGTCTCACTGTAGTGCTGTTTTAGGCGTCTCACAGTAAGGAAATGGCAATTTATTGCCCTGGCCACATCAGCAGTCCTCATGCCTCCTTGCAGCATGCCTAAGGCACTTTCACACATATGAGCAGGGACCCTGGGCATCTTTCTTTTGATGTTTTTCATAGTCAGTAGAAAGGCCTCTTTAGTATCCTAAGTTTTCATAACTATGACCTTAATTGCCTACCGTCTGTAAGCTGTTAGTGTCTTAACGACCGTTCCATGTTCATTAATTGTTTATGGTTCACTGAACAAGCATGGGAAACAGTGTTAAAACCCTTTACAATGAAGATCTGTGAAGTTATTTGGATTTTTACAAATTATCTTTGAAAGACAAGGTCCTGAAAAAGGGACGTTTCTTTTTTTGCTGAGTTTAGTTATTTGTCCTGCTTGTTTGATAGGCTTAATGTTAATGTTTTTATTTTGTAATAAATATATTATCCAAAATTGGTCTGTATTTGAATCCAAACGATACTGGTAGTTGAATTTTGCTGCTGGTGTGCTTTTGAAATGTCTTGGTCAGTTGAAATGGACATTATTGGACAATAATTGGATGTTTTTGGCTTACTATCATTTCCTATTCATTTCCACTTAAACTCAGATTGTACTGTACTTGTTAAAACTAAGAAGCTTAAAAACGGTCATATCAAATGCAAACATATTTATTTGAACTTTCAGTGATATGTTCTCTTTTCAGAGGTTGAACAACTCGGCTCTTTTAAGCCAATCGACTGAATGTATGGTGTTGAATAAATGAACATGTCTTGGTTAACTTCACTGGGTTACGAGACAGTAAAAAAGTGGAAGAGTACTTCAGAATCATAAGACACAATCCTCAAAAGTCTTACAAATCCATCTGTTGGCATGTTTAAAATGAACTCTTCACCAAGTACAAGTTTGAAAAAAGCAGTCACTTTTATTTAGCATGTTTTCACAACACTTGATTTTAAGCCTTTTTATCAATTACATTTTTTTAAAGGTAACAGTTAACTCAAACCAACCTATAAACTGACTGCTTCAATTCCAAGATCAGGGTGAACGTTGTCCATTCTCTGGGCCCTGGAGTCCTTTTAAATGTACAGGCGAGCAGCAACTTCAGCAGTACAAAACAGAGATACAAATGAATGAGGTACAGCAGAAACCCAAAGAAGCGATGGAGGAAGGGAAGGCTCAGGACACAATATCTGAAATGTATTTGTTAGGGCAGGTTCTTCACAAGCAGCCCTGAGCACCGTTGAAAAGTGACATTACTGCGAGCTGGCTGACTGCTTACGCCCCAACTGACTGAAAGACGGCATCAGGATTCAGGATCCATTGGCATTCCTAAGCAGTGATTACATCCCTATGGAATTGTCCAGAAACTAAAAGACAAAGAAACAAATCAACTGTTTACTGTGCCAGTGCTGAAGGAATTTTCACAGCTAGCTTTTCCAAATCGAAAATTAACCTTTTTTTTTTTTAAAGGGCTGTCGTAAGTTATTTTCGACACAGAGACAAATATTGATCACTCCAGGATCACTGGAGAGCAAAGATTTGTCAGTAACACTTGGCAAATGTCTGTAGACATTTAATTTAGTAGAAAATGCCTTGATTTTAAAAGGAAGATAAACCTGGGACATATTTGGGGTTGGTCTTCTAGAAGTGTAGACAACCAGAATAAATGCTATTCTGATTATATAAATGTACTGAGGATTACAATATAATACCGGTTAGACAAGGGCAACACAGGAAGACTTCAGAAAAATATTTTTTTGAGAACAATCATGTACTTGTAGCCCAAAAATAATAATAATTCTGAAAATGTCTAAGTGCACTTACAACAGCTCTGACAAAGTTTAAGTCTACTCTCAGTGCTCCAATGGTGAAAATAATGTATGTGTCCCAAATGGCACCCTAATGGGCCCTAGTCAACAGTAGAACACTAGATAGGGAATCGGGTGTCATTCAGGACAGATGCTCAAGGTAAACATTTTCTGAAGATGCTGTCTGAATGAAATTACTTTCCAAGTTCCAAACACTTCTATGAAAAATGGGGCCTGGTTCGATTGGCTAAATAATATGGAAGGTGTGTGTGGGCGGGGGGCGGGGGGGGCGGGACATCATATACACATACACACGGTTTCGCTCGTCACATCAGCTTCTGACTGCAGCAATGCAACCGAAAGATCGCAAAGTAACAGACTGCAAAGAGGACTGCAATACATGAATGGATGCAGCCTTTTCTGTCTCACAAATGGTAAAATGTTTCTACATCGTCATTGTCACAATCCAGATTATTAAATAATCCCAGCCCTCCCCTTTCCCAACAAAAAAAGGTGTTATTCCAGTCAAGAATCAAAATAACCAATTTCAACCTTAAAATAAATATTAAGGGGGAAAACAATCCCCTGTACATAAAATAAAATAAAGGATGTGTTCAGAACACATTCACACGTGGGAATTGAAACGTACTTTAGATCACATGAAGTTCAATGAAGCTGCTCCAAGAGATCGGGACGCTGGCACAGACAAACTCCACTACTAGAGTGCGCTACCTTTAGATTAACCATTGTGTTGATTTTCGGCTTTTCTCATTTCGAATCTTGAACGATTTTGTGTTGGTTGGTCATCTTTCGTTTATTTTTTCTGATATGGGGGAAGGAGGGAGATTGTGAAAAGGAGTCCTCTTTCAGTGTAGCAGCCATGGCCTCAGAGCATCCCAAACCCTTTGGCATAGAGGATGGCTTTGAGCAGTCTCTCTCTCAGCTTCTCCCTGGTGTCGTACTCCGGGAGCAGCAGCACGTTGAAGCAGGTGTGAGATGTGGGTAACCTGCAGAAAGGGGCAGAGGAGAGGGAAGGGGTCAAAGGCCGTTCCAATTGTTAAGGTCAACAGGCCATTCATTTGGAATGGGATTACCTTGAAGTTCCACTGTAATCTGAAGCCAATTCATCAATTTCCCCTCAAACAAAACGCATGCAAAGTACATGGTTATTTTTATTCATTTATATATACACACAGTTGAACACATTTGCTAGTTGCATGTATCCAACATGATGTGAGTGAACAATGTGGGCTGCAGACGGAAGACATCCTCACCTGTCTGTGTCGGGGCCGTTCTTGGCGATGATCATCTTGAGCTTTCCCAGGCCTCCGACAGGGGCTCTGTCTGTGCCCGTGGTGAACTGCAGGAACAGCCTCTTCTGCTCCTCAGCAAATGAGTGCAGCGTCTCCCAGAACTCCCTGGTGGGTCAAGTACAGACAAGGCTTTATATTAGTGTCCTATCCTGGGTTTTTGGTCACTGTCCCTGATGTCAGCAGCAGATCAAACTGCTGAATTTCAAAATGGTTAGACTGTCCTTTCTGCAGTCAAGTCCCTTTTGAAGTAATGGTCCATCCACACACACACACACACACACACACACACACACACACACACACACACACACACACAAAATAAAGCAATTCCTTACTTAATGATGCGTGAATCTCTGCTGTAGCCGCCATCATATTCTGTCGTTTCTTCAAGTGCTTGAAAGTCTAGGTTCTGTGTGTGATATACACATTATGGAGAGTTAAAAATCACATTTAAAAACATAAATAAATAAATAAATACAAATGACTAAATTCTCTTTTCTACAGCTTACCCTGCTTCCACAGATGAGCAGCTCAATTTCCTCCGGCCGGAATAAATATTTCAGCGGGGACTCGTTGGTGACCATGTGAAAACCTCTTCTGAAGGCTTTGAACTGCTTCTCAACACTCTTATTCAGCATGTACTCCGCATACTGAGCTACAAACTCCTGTCGACCACAAGATGAAACAACGGCATGATTCTCTGGACGGAACACTACCTCATACTCTATTCAACCCCACTGGTCAAATAAGCTACATCTAAAATGGAAAAATCCTCATAATTAAAATGTCTAAAAGCATGATTTTGAGTGAAATCATTTTCTCCAAGAATTCTTGAAACTCACTTTTCTGTTCTCGTTGGTGACTGGAATTTGATCACCATTTTCCCTTAAGTCGTACATGAGGGGGTTTCCGAACAGGTCCGTCTGGGATATCTGGAAGGTGATCATCATGTCCTCCTCCACACTACCCTCGTACTCTGACAGCTCCTTCAGACTCTGGTACAGAACCTGCACAGATAACAGGACACAGGGGAGAGCAGACAGAAACACCTTATCAATAACACCATTTCAATGGTATTTATCTGTTAAGGTCTAGATTGCCCTGAAAGAAATTGCTAAGTAAAATGTAATGTAACGCCATAGGAGTCTACAGCCATGTCGGAGCACAAAGGTTTAAATCCCACTCTGGAGATGAATATCATTAAGCTAATTGTATTAATAAACATGACTTCAAATACTAACCGGATTGGAGTCTGCGAGGTCCCGGAAGGTTCCTTTCTTGCCCATGAGCTTTCTGTAGACCACCATGGGGAAGTGAACGTCCAGGATGCAGTTGTTGTAAATGGCCAGGCCAAGGACGATGCCGATCAGCGTGAACTGACCCTCGTTTTCAAACGACGACGGGTTGAACCAGAACATCTTGGTGCGCTCGTCAGACGCAAACATTCCTGAGGAGAAGGAAGCCGTGTTAAGGACAAGGAACAACCTTTACAATACACAACACAAACCAACCACATCCACTGCAGTAACGACGAGGACCTTTATAAAACACAACAGCAACACAAATCAACCACATCCAATTCCATTCTCACAGTGACGGGTCAGCAATGTATCGACCGACTGACGACTTGGTTTCTCACCAATATCTGGGTTGAAGATCTCCTCCACGACGAGCTGAAAGAACTCTTTGGAAACCCCTCCTTCATCTACACCTTGTTCTCCTTCAAACTCCACATACAGCTGCTTCTTCAAGTCTGCAGGATTCTCCATGGCGATCATCTCAAGCTAACAGGAAGAATAGAAGTAAAATAATGATCTAATACTAGTGTGAGGAATATAGTGGACACTCTCTCCAGTCAGTACAAACACCACTCCAATGCTTTTAAATTCTTGAGGGGGAGTAGACGAAACAAGTGCACACTTCGGGGTGGGAGAAACTAAACAGGGCCTTGGACTTACCCTGACGAGGGCATCATCGATGATGTGGTCTCGGCGTACTTTAAGCCTTAGGTAGGGGTTGAGCTGTTGTCCCTGCACCAGGCTGTAGAGTACTGTGATGCGTCGCTCGCTGTACATGCGGATGCGGTTGTCGTAGTACAGGCCCAGGTTCTTGGTCACGGCATTGAGGATGAATGGACACGTCATGAAGGAGAACTTGTTCTCCGTCTCCACTTTAAAGAACGTGTAGTCCTTGTCCATCTCTAGGACTTCATTCAGGGCTCGTTGACAAACTCCTCAAAGGGGATGAGGGGCCGCCGCTGTCGGAAGTCCGGATGGTAAGCTCAGTCTCCAGGGGGTCCACCCGGGGCCCTTCTTGTTTCTCCTCTCCTCCCCCAGCAGCTCCTGCAGTGTCAACTCGCTGGACTCAGGGATGGGCTCCTCGTCCTCCTCTTCGTTGTGCTCCGTGTCCACCTCCTCCCATGACATTTGCATAGTAGACAATCTTCAAGCACTTGGTGGCTGCCACCACTGCATCGTCGTCGTTCACCAGGTTGCGGCTGTTGAACTCATTGCTGACCACCTTAGTAATTAAAATAACAATACATTTAATTTGTATAGTGCTTATCATTACAGAGGAATCTCATAGCTCTATGTAGGCTGAAAAAAGAAAAGACAAAATACCAAGAGAATCTAGCTACCTTGTAGGTGATGAGCTGCTGGAAGGTCTCCATTATACGGTGGATCTGCTCAGCACTGTAGTGAGACCACAGGCGGGCCAGCTTGGCCAGCGCGGGTAGGGGCAGCTTGCTCATGGCCCTGCAGAACTGGGGCAGGGCGATCTCCAGGTAGTCTGGGCTGTGGAGGTTACTGTTCTCCATCACCACCACAAACAAGTTCAGGTAGTTGGGGTCCCGGGAGTAGACGTTGTGGTACGTCAGGTCACATTCCACGTTGGGCGACAGGTAGACCAGTGCGTTGAGGAAGGCAGTTTCGATATTACCGTTGGACAGCAGTCTCTGGTAGACCCTCCTGACAGCGATGTCCACAGAAACCTCATCAGGACCTAGCTTCCCACATCATTGTCCCCTGATGCAGCGCCGTCTAACCGGGAAGAGGAACCGGGCGAGTCCTCCTCCATAGCAGCATCGGAGCAGGCGGCCACTTCCTCCTCGTCCTCATCTTTGTCCTCGTCCTTGCTCTGGAGGGACTTGAGCTCCTCCTTGGTGGGTGGTTTGGACCGGCGGAAGCTCTGCACCAGGCCCTCTGCGCTGGAGAACACCCGTCCTATGACCCGGATCAGAGGGGAGTAGTCCTCCTTCTCTCCACAGATGTGTAGGATCTCATACACTTTCTCCTCTGTTAGGTAATTCACATCTGGAAAACATCAATGTAATACAGTTAATTAAGCAGCATATGGAATATCCAGTTATGGGTAAAAAGTTAACAGTTTCAGTTAAGACCAACAGTCTGATTCTGAAATTCTGCACTACAATTGAAACACTCCGAAAAGTATTGATGCGCGAATGAGTCACTTATGCCAACACACCTTTGAAGTCGTCCCTTACACAATGGTTCATAGTGGTGCCTTTCTTGGAGGGGTGTGGGTCGCACAGTTTGGCATTGATCTTGTACAGCTCCAGGGCCTTGACGGCAGCTGCGTTGTTGTCCAAGCGGTGGGAGCCCCTGGACGAGGAGCACCACGTGTTCGAGCAGGAGTCATTCCCACAGCCCTCCGTTAACTGGTGGTAGTAGCGCTCTATTAGATGCTTGGCGGCTGCTCGCTTCCTGAATTGGAGGCCGTTCAGATTGGAAGCATGGAGAGTTATGAAATGAAATATGCCA
The DNA here is from genome assembly GCF_021184085.1 of Oncorhynchus gorbuscha. Lineage (NCBI taxonomy): Eukaryota > Metazoa > Chordata > Actinopteri > Salmoniformes > Salmonidae > Oncorhynchus > Oncorhynchus gorbuscha. The sequence goes on along the minus strand of NW_025746198.1, from coordinate 11,351 downwards.
TTTAGCAGACGCTTTTATCCATGAAACTGGCTGCGAGTCTCAATCAAAACAGCACTGAAATCAGTCTTATCAACATCCAAAGTGGTAAACATTTTTTTTTATTATTAAAAAGGAACTTAATGTCATTTATAAATACCAATGTGGTCTTCATTGGAAATTAGATAAGCCGCTAAACATTTAAGAACGAAAACATTCATTTTCATTGTGAACTTGTGGACTCAGCATCCACTGTGTGTGCCTGCTGCAGTCAGCAGACCATGCAGGAGGGATGGTGTGTGGAAGCCAAAGAGGAAAATTATTCATATGAAGGTGCAGATGGTGACACTTTGACAAAATGACTGTGGACATGCATTGGTTAGTGAAAGGAGGGAGATATTAAATATTAGCATTCCATAGATAGTCAATTAACATGTTCTGTGGTAGGTGACTAAATTAACTTACTGTACTGTAGGTAGCTACTGTACGTTAATCACTGAATGACATGACTGACAACTTAAAATAAACTTACATTCGGCTTGCTTCCGTGTTTTCTATGTCAGACTCCTCTTGTATTCTAAACAAACAAATACATCAATAGCTTAGGTCAGGAATATGTAGCTAAATCTGTTGACAGAACCATCTAGCCTACCTACTACAGCTAGCTACAGCAGAGAAATTAACAAACTTATCTAGCGAGTGAAACGATTTTTACAAGTGTAGCGTTAGCTAACTAGCTAGTTAAGACAGCCACAACAACTAACAGTAAGTGGACGCTAGTTAATCTCATGTTAATGTAAACCAATTTCTGACTGATGATGAAATGTCTACAGGAACAGCGAATGTAAAATCTGCAAAGACCGATACAAGTAGCTAACGTTGGCCAGCTAGCTAACGCAGACAGAGTGATGACCGTGCAGCTTGCTTGCTTAGTAGCTAGTCGTTCAGGCGATAATGTTTTAGGTAACATAGTTACAATTCAGCAATACATCGTCGTAACTGTACGGTAACGTGAAATCAGAACAGCAAACAAACTAGCTACCTAAAAGTTATGTTAATAACTAGCTTATTAGCATTGCTAGTTAGCCAACTAGCGGTTGCTAAATTCACTTTTCAGGCCTAGCCTAGCTGGAGGGCAACATTAACTAGCTGTCTATATACCTGAAATCTGCAGGAATGTTGCACTTTACTTCATTTTACATGCCAGTTACATAGCTAGCTAGCCAGAAACCATAAGTTGGGAATCATTTTATTGCTACGATACAGAAACATGCACCCTTCCCCAAACCACGACACTGTATTTATCTCGATGCCGACCTGTCGTATCCTCCTGCAGGGATGTCTCGGCCTGTGGTAGCGCACACTCACAGTCCCTCTCGTCGGAATTCATACGAGACGTTCTCCCGCAGTTGCCCGTGATCCTGTGTAACTGTATGAATTAACACTTTCTCCACAGTTTGGATAAATGTTCAACAAATCGTGATGTTACTGCTCAAGGCTCTTGACGGTGATGGGCGATTTTATTGAATAAGGAACTTCATTTAAGGCCTATTTCATGCTCTAGTCTCTGTTTGGTGTTTACAGCCATCTTGACTTCAACAACCCGACCAGGGGACACGTCCCAGAATGCAATGTTGCGGTAGGAATATTTTGTTCAAAAGCCTTTTCCTCACTTTTGAGCTCAGTTCAGTCATTGAGCTACTGCAAAAAACAGTGAAGCCTTTGTATGTCTGTTACAAACGCCTCCAAAATACATAGCTATCCCTATTAAAATTGTTCCTTGAGTCAGGCAAATGGGGTTCTGCCACTGTTCACTACACCGATGTCAGAAGTGGGATACATGTACTATCGTTTTAATTCTTAAACGTCTAAGCTGGGGCCCTTTAGCTATATAATATTTTTGTTTAATTATTTTATAAAATATTGAATTGGCCTTACTACTATAGCCTATAGAAACGCAATGAATAACACATGCATAAATGGCAACAAGTGTCTGTCCTATATCTAAGAGATATACATTTTGTTTTACTCTAGGGTATAACCAGTGATGTTGAGACTCGTGCCCTTCCACAAATCCTGTTTCTTTTTATTTCCATATTATTGTTACATTGATACAGCCAGGCCTAATTCCATACATTACCACTGTAAATGATCTGTACTTTCTCAAGTAGACCTAAATGACATTCAATTAAAGATGTAATCCATAACATTTATTCTCTAAGGGAATTGATTATCACGTTTACAGGAGTAACACTATATATTATCACATGTTCATAGTTGGGCCAAATGTAAATATTCTTCATTTCTGGAATGAGGTCTTGCAAAGGGACATGGATCTTGAAAAGATTAAGAAACATAAAACACAATATGTTAGTTGTTGATTTGACCTGTGATGATTACTGTAATTACAATGACGATATTAATGAATGCTTAAACCTACTGGAACCTACTTTTGCCTGAGATGAGCCCCATAATGTAAGAAATCACCATACAAGGGCAGTTGCGGCATAAAGACAGTAACCCCTGGAAAGAAAATAATGATTTAAAAGTGACCTGTCTGCTTCAGAGATACACTGCAGTTCTGACTTTTCTTTAAATAGCTACATTTTGGCAGATATCTCCTCAACACTAGACAAGAAGATATTGAATTAACACAGAACAAAAACATAAACGCAACATATAGTGTTGGTCCAATGTTTCATGAGCTGAAATAAAAGATCCCAGAAATGTTCCACAAAAAGCTGATTTCTCTCAGATTTTGTGCACACATTTGTTGACATTCCAGTTCGTGAGCATTTCTCCATTGCCAAGATAATCCATCCACCTGACAGGTGTGACATGTCAAGAAGCTGATTAAAAAGCTTGATCATTACACAGACCTTGAGCGGGGACAATAAAACACCACTTTAAAATGTGCAGTTTTATCACATAACACAATGCCCCAGATGTCTCAAGTTTTGAGGGAGTGTGTAATTGTCATGCTGACTGCAGGAATGTCCACCAGAGCTGTTGCCAAAGAGTTGAATGTTCATTTCTCTACCAAAAGCCGCCTCAAATGTTGTTTTAGAGAATTTGGCAGTACGTCCAACTGGCCTAACAACCGCAGACTACATGTAACCACACCAAGCCCAGAACCTCCACATCCGGCTTCTTCACCTGCGGGATCGTCTGAAACCAGCCACCCAGGCAGCTGAGGAAACTGTGGGTTTGCACAACCAAAGAATTTCTCAGGAAGCTCATCTGCGTGCTCGTCGTCCTCACCAGGGTCTTGGCCTTACTGCAGTTCAGCGTCGTAAATGACTTCAGCGGGCAAATGCTTACCTTCAATGGCCACTCTGTTCACAGTGTGAATAGAGTGCCCCATGGTGGCGGTGGGGTTATGGTATGGGCAGGCATAAGCTATGGACAACGAACACAATTGCATTTTATCGATGGCAATTTTAATGCACAAATATATCGTGAGGAGATCCTGAGGCCCATTTTGTGCCGTTCATCCACCGCCATCATGTTTCAGCATAATGCACTGCCCCATTTCGCAAGGATCTGGACACAATTCCTGGAATCTGAAAATGGCCCAGTGCTTCCATGGCCTGCATACTCACCAGACATGTCACACATTGAGCATGTTTGGGGGGGCTGGATCAACATGTACAACAGTGTGTTCCAGTTCCCGCAAATATCCAGCAACTTCGCACAGAGGAGAGGGACAACATTCCACAGACAACAATCAACAGCCTAATCAACTCTATGTGAAGGAGATGTGTCACGCTACATGAGGCAAATGGTGACCACACCAGATTTGGACTGGTTTTCTGATCCACGCCCCTACCTCTTTTTTTAATGGTATCTGTGACCAACCATCCATAGATGATTGTTTAATGATTTTATTTCAATCGACTTATTTCCTTATATGAACTGGAAATCAGTAAAAATCTTTGAAATTGTTGATCAAGTTACGTTTATATTCTTGTTCAGTACAGTAGTTGCTGATGTATGGTTACGCTTTTTATCATACCATAACAGGCAGCGTTTAGAATCAATCAACAGCTAATCAACAGTGAAGGAATTTCTGGCCTGTAAAAAGATTTGGACTGGAAAAATGAATACCAACCATCAAATGATTGTTTAATGAAATACTGTATTCAAAAACTGCTGATTAAATTGATACCATATTCTTGTTCAGTAGGATCTATGTCAAACTTCTGCCTAATATTTCTGACTTCTGCATCATTGCCTGTAGGACAGTCCAGTAGTCCCTGGCTCTCATGGAAATTGATACAGTCCACTGTGTCAAACTTCTGGCTAATATTTCTGACTTCTGCATCATTGCGAGGACAGTCCAGTAGTCCCTGGCTCTCATGGAACAGACAGTCCACTGTGTCAAACTTCTGGCTAATATTTCTGACTGCTGCATCATTGTGAGGACAGTCCAGTAGTCCCAGGCTCTCATGGAACAGACAGTCCACTGTGAGTATTACATCACTTCTGGTCACTAGTCTGCTGCTGTAAGGTACAGTGTAGTCTGGGTTGAAGGTGTGATGCAGTACTACCAGAATGACATCTTTACCCTCTGTCAAGAAAGAGAATGTGGGAATACGTCAAAATTAACCTATAAGCCTCTCAAATAAACAATGTAGTAATGTAATTCATGCCTTTGGTACATTTTGAGTAAATCTGGTGTGGAAAGAGAATATCTGGTATAGAGGGAAATAACATTGCTTGGGAAGTCATATTTGGGATGAGTTACTGTACTTGGAATCTGTTGCAGTGCTGCTTCAATATCAGTCCCGGCGCGGAGACGATGGGACAGAAAGCCATGATGACATCACTCTCCTCTGGCGACTCGACTTCCGTAAAACATCTTGTGGTGTTGTTGAGTCGTCTCATAAACTGAATATGAGAATCCAAAGTATTGCCAGTCTCAACTGTGTAGTACTTCATATTATGTGCCACTGATTTTAAACTGACAACAAAGAGGAAAGTCAAAAAGGTAATTGATAAAAGTATTCATGTTTTTGTTAATTGGAACAATGTTCATAGTTCAGCCAGCTATAAGAGCATTGTAGGTTAAACCATTTACTTTTATAGTGCACCCTTCATCAAAATATTACATTATACAAAAGAGCCCTGTTGAAAATTACCTTTGCGTTCAATCATGGATCTAAAGGAAGTGAATGAACAGACAAATGGGTTTATTAGTCTAGATAGATACATTCAGGATAGGAAAACTACAACCAGTGTGCAAACCATGAAGATAAAATATATTTCTCTACAGTGCAAGCTGTGTACAGCAGCATGAGGCTATATCACATTCTAAACATGCACTTTTTTGCTCTAGTCTTTCACAGTATCCGGCTCTCCAGCACTTCACCACCTCACTCCTTCCACTGGACCACATGGTTTCTTGGAATTAGAAAGTGAAAGCAATGTGTTATTGTAAATGGACTTACTGACTCAGTTCTATTCTACATTCATAGAATTACTCACCTAAAAAACATTCCATTAAATTCTGCACTAGCAGTTTCCACTTAACCATGTGTACCGTTTTATTCCTGTTGTAGACATAGACTATTAAATGATCACAAAACCTTTCATGACACCCACCCAACTGTAATTGATAGTTATGGTGTTCATATTGAACATGAATTATCAATGAAATGAGGAAAGTAGACTTACTCTGCAGCTATGGGTAACTTTTCTGTTGACTGTACTGTAGTTGTGGTTTGAAGTGATCTGTTTTAATAGCAAAGAGAAAGTGAAACTAAACAGCATGAGATAATAAGGGGAGGTGGCCATTTTTTCAGAAAGTCACAAATGCTGAGTTTACACAGGCAGATGCATTCAGATTTTCTTCCACTACTTGGTCGTTTGACCAATCACATCAGATCTTTTCACAACAGATCTTTTTTAGGAGCTGATCGGAAAAAAAGATCAGAATTGGGCTGCCTGTGTGAACGCAACCATCTAGGCAATCTACAGTTCAGACAACAAAGTGAGCACAACTGATTTGGTAAACAGCTGAGGAATGGGGCTGAAAAAATGTAACCACACTCACATTTATAGACAGAGCTATGGATGCACCACCATCCATGATATCAAAATGATAGTTTTAGCCATGGTTTAAGGCTATACAGTGTTTGTTTACAATTACACATTTAAAAACAATGAAATAAAACAAGCTTATATTTTGGGTTCTGATGGGGTTGACAGTTGTAATCTCATAGTGCAATTAGAATGTATAGTCTTTAAGAATCAATGGGTGTATCTATAATTAATTCAAAAGTCCAAAAATGTATGTACCAATAGCAGATTGCCACTTTAATAAGGTGCATGACAGTAGTTAGACCAAGCACGATTTACATTTGTTTGCTCGCCTCAATTTCTTAAAAATCTGTCCTCTCATCCCCTTCATCTGCACTGATTGGAAAAATTTGACAGGTGAAACAACATGGTGGAAGCTCATCTTTAGTCCATTGACTTATGTATCCCTGTACATTGACTTATGTATCCCCGTACATTGACTTATGTATCCCTGTACATTGACTTATGTATCCCCGTACATTGACTTATGTATCCCCGTACATTGACTTATGTATCCCCTTACATTGACTTATGTATCCCCTTACATTGACTTATATATCCCCGTACATTGACTTATGTATCCCCGTACATTGACTTATGTATCCCCGTACATTGACTTATGTATCCCCTTACATTGACTTATATATCCCTGTACATTGACTTATGTATCCCCGTACATTGACTTATGTATCCCCGTACATTGACTTATGTATCCCCGTACATTGACTTATGTATCCCCGTACATTGACTTATGTATCCCCGTACATTGACTTGTGTATCACCGTACATTGACTTGTGTATCCCCGTACATTGACTTGTGTATCCCCGTACATTGACTTATGTATCCCCGTACATTGACTTATGTATCCCCGTACATTGACTTGTGTATCCCCGTACATTGACTTATGTATCCCCGTACATTGACTTATGTATCCCCGTACATTGACTTGTGTATCCCCGTACATTGACTTATGTATCCCCGTACATTGACTCGGTACCGGCGGTGGTGGAAAAAGTACCCAATTGTCATACTTGAGTAAAAGTAACGAATAGAAAACGACTTTAAAATGTAAAAGTCACCCAGTTAAATCTATTTGAGTAAAAGTCTAAAAGTATTTGGTTTTAAATATACTTAAGTCTCAAAAGTAAATGTAATTACTAAAATGTACTTAAGTATCAAAAGTAAAAGTAAAACTATAAATAATTTTTAATTCCTTATATTAAGCTAACCAGACAACACCATTTTCTTGTTTTTATTTATTTACATATAGCCAGAGGAACACTCCATCTGTCGCTGACTGGGTGTTTTTATTTATTTACATATAGCCAGAGGAACACTCCATCTGCCCCTGACTGGGTGTTTTTATTTATTTACATATAGCCAGAGGAACACTCCATCTGTTGCTGACTGGGTGTTTTTATTTATTTACATATAGCCAGAGGAACACTCTCATCTGTCGCTGACTGGGTGTTTTTATTTATTTACATATAGCCAGAGGAACACTCCATCTGTCGCTGACTGGGTGTTTTTATTTATTTACATATAGCCAGAGGAACACTCCATCTGTCGCTGACTGGGTGTTTTTATTTATTTACATATAGCCAGAGGAACACTCCATCTGCCGCTGACTGGGTGTTTTTATTTATTTACATATAGCCAGAGGAACACTCCATCTGTCGCTGACTGGGTGTTTTTATTTATTTACATATAGCCAGAGGAACACTCCATCTGTCGCTGACTGGGTGTTTTTATTTATTTACATATAGCCAGAGGAACACTCCATCTGCCGCTGACTGGGTGTTTTTATTTATTTACATATAGCCAGAGGAACACTCCATCTGCCCCTGACTGGGTGTTTTTATTTATTTACATATAGCCAGAGGAACACTCCATCTGCCGCTGACTGGGTGTTTTTATTTATTTACATATAGCCAGAGGAACACTCCATCTGCCGCTGACTGGGTGTTTTTATTTATTTACATATAGCCAGAGGAACACTCCATCTGTCGCTGACTGGGTGTTTTTATTTATTTACATATAGCCAGAGGAACACTCCATCTGCCGCTGACTGGGTGTTTTTATTTATTTACATATAGCCAGAGGAACACTCCATCTGCCGCTGACTGGGTGTTTTTGTTTGTCGAACCGTTCATTCAGGTACACACTAGACAGTGTTATGCATGAAAAGCCGAGGAGGCCAGCCGTTTCTGGGATACTGGAACCGGTGTGCCTGGCACCTACGGTCAGACCACGCTCAAAGTCGTTTAGGTCACTCGTACTTTTTGATTACAGTTTTTCCCAATTGTTTACACACTAAAAGTGGAACTTGAAACGCAATCACCGAAACCTGAAACTCATGTACCAAATCCCTAAACCAAGTCTGCAAAATTGCAAACCAATTCCTGCTTTTCAATTCTATATCACACTTTTTGCAAAACACTAGGCAGGCATAGGTTCGTAGTCCAAGGCAGAGTCAAAAAGGGCCACAGCGGAAGGCAGGCAGGTCTTAAACAGGAAGACTAGAAAACATGCTGGTAAGACCTGACAAAACAAGATGAACTGGCAACAAACAGAAAACACAGGTATAAATACACAGGGGATAATGGGGAAAAATAGGAGACACCTGGTGGGGACAAGGACAAGGCAGGTGAAACAGCTCCGGTTGTGACACAATGACTGTATCTACGACTTGGTTTTACTCAATGACTATTTATTACTTGGCTTTCCTCAATGACTAGATGATTTGGCTTTGCTCAATGACTACCTACCAAAGGTTCCACTGTGTCCATTACAATGGATAAAAACATCTATTATTGAAGATGCCCAATCTTCAGAGATAACAATAGAACATGAAGACAAAGATACTGGTGTCCATCTGGGGCCATGCTTTTCCCTAAATGATTATGACAAGTCCAGCTCCAGAATAGCCTAATCTTTTGAATACGGTGTAGTAAAAAACAGCAACAACAGATAACATTAACTAGCTAAGGTTAGCAAGATAACTAGCTATGGTTAGTAAGATAACTAGCTAAGGTTAGCATGCTAGCTAGGTAGCTACACTAACAGCTGTCAGTTACCTATTTGTTGATGTTTGTCCACCTACATGGAAAAATCACCAGTCACCACATTTCTTCCCACCCACAATTGTGAATATGTAGGCCTGTAAATTGTCTGGTCATTCTTCAGAGGTGGATCCAACACAAGAATTTCCCGCAGTAGGCAGGAATTACATTGAAATGAGGGCAGCATTGTCCTCTGGTGGGTCCTTTAATATAAGGTCAAGTACAGGTAGGCCAAAATAAAGGAAACACCAACATAAAGTGGCGCTGGGACACCACAAGCCAGCAGAACCATTTCATTGCGCCTTGGCATAGACTGTACAAGTGTCTGGAACTCTTTCTGAGGAATGCAACACCATTTTTTTGGGGAGGAATTCCATGATTTGGTGTTTTGTTGATGGAACACTGCTCAAGCGCCACTCCAGAATCTCCCATAAGTGTCCAATTGGGTTGAGCCTGGTGACTGAGACCGACACAAATACCCTTTAAACCCACTATGATCCTTTGAGACTCTCTCTTTTAAAGCAGAATATATATGTATATAATGAAGAGATGTTCTTGTCCTCCGCCGAAACAATGGAAGTCGATGTCCCAAAAGGTGAGAAGGCAGGAGGTCTGCTTAATAAACAGAATGTAGTATTCCCACATGGGGATTGGACCCTTTCACTTCGCCTCTTCCTCTCTGTTCAAAGTCACTGAGATCTCTTCTATCCATGGTAGCCAAAACAATGGGCAACTGGGCATTTCTACACATGACCCTAAGCATGATGGATTGTTAATTGCTTAATTAACTAAGAAACCACACCTGTGTGGAAGCACCTGCTTTTAATATACTTTGTATTCATCGTTTACTCAAGTGTTTCCTTTATTTTGAGAGTTACATGCACATAACAGTTTATACAAGACTATCACTCAGTTGTTGGTGATCCTGTGTGTCAGACGTCTGTATGAATGTACACTTCCTACTCAGGCTGTATAACATTTCAGCAAAATGGTATGTTACTGCTGAACACTTATTGAACAAGGAACTTCATTTCAACGGCAATTCCTCCACATATTCATCATCACCAAACCAAATCGCTTGTGCACGGGCATTGTCATGCTGAAACAGGAAAGGGCCTTTCCCAAACTCTTGCCACAAAGTACAGAATCGTCTAGAATATCATTGTATGCTGTAGCATTAAGATTTCCTTCACTGGAACTATGGGGCATAGCGCGACCCATGAAAAACGGCCCCAGACCATTATTCCTCCTCCACCAAACTTTACAGTTGACACTATGGATTGGGGCAGGTAGCTTTCCTGGCATCAGCCATACTCCAGATTCGTCCATCGGACTACCAGATGGTGAAGCATGATTCATCACTCCAGAGAACGCCTTCCACTGCTCCAAAGTACAAATGGCAGCCTAGCTTTACACCACTCCAGCTGACGCTGGGCATTGCACATTGTGCCTAGGCTTCTATGGCTGTTCGGTCATTGAAACCCATTTCATGGAGCTCCCAACAAACAGTTATTGTGTTGCTTCCAGAGTCCGTTTGAAATTCAGTAGTGAGTGTTGCAACCGAGGACAGAGGGGTTCTACGCCACAGGGTCCCATTCTGTGAGCTTGTGCTCACCTCTTCAAGGCTGAGGCGTTGTTGCTCCTGGATGTTTCCACTTCACAATAACCGCACTTACAGTTGACCAGGGCAGAAATTTGACGAATTGATTTGTTGGAAAGGTGGCATCCTATGATGGTGCCATGTTGAAAGTGACTGAGGTCTTCAGTAAGGCCAATCTACAGCCAATGTTTTCCCATGGAGATTGCATGGCTGTGTGCTTGATTTTATACACCTGTCAGCAAAGGTGTGGCTGAAATAGCCGAATCCACTCACCTGAAAGGGTGTCCACATACTTTTGTATATATAGTGAATGTTGACACTGGTATTGTGCTTGTATTGTGCTGAAAATGAGGTTGATAAGTGGTGGAGTTGCCCTTTAAGGATTTGATTGAATAAGGAACTTAATTTAAGGCCTATTTCATGCTCTCTTCTCCATTGTGTGTTTACAGCCACCTTGACTTCAACAATCCGACCAGGGGTCATGTCTCAGAATGCAATGTTTTGTTCAAATGCCTTTTCCCTCACCATGTGTAACTCTGTGTTGTTTGTGTCGCACTGCTTTGCTTTATCTTGGCCAGGTCGCAGTGGTAAAGGAGAACTTTTAAATAAAGGTGTTCTCAACTGGCCAACC